>NC_074691.1:37472224-37509724 GCF_029448725.1 Salvelinus fontinalis
ATCGCTCTTTATGTTCGTATCGCTGAGTGTCGAAATAAAAAGTCTGGTGCAGTTTCCTCCTCCAAGCCTGTGTGTCCCTAAGTAACTCCTGTCTATCACGCACGCACGCGCGCACGCAGTCGACGAGAGATGTTAATGAAAGGAGAAATAATTGCTTGTTTCCTTGCAGCTTCTCCTCTGGGAGGGAGACTTCATGAGCTGATGAGAACAGTATCATCTGTCCATTTACACTTTCTCTCTGTTTTCTTTTTTCTCTCTCTCCCTCTGTCTATAATTATCTATTTCTCCCTCTCCCTACTCTCGTTTCCCCTCTCCCTACTCTCCCCCCTCCATCTCTCTCACCCCTTCTCTCTCTCTCCTTTCTCTGTCTCTCTCTCTCTATCCTCCATCTCTCTCCTCTCCCTTTCTCTCTCTCTCTCTCTCGCTCTCTGTCTCTCTCTGTCTCTCTCTCCTATCTCTCTCTCGCGCTCTCTCCTGTCTCTCTCTCGCGCTCTCTCCTGTCTCTCTCTCTCTCTCTCCCTCCTGTCTCTCTCTCTCTCTCTCCCTCCTGTCTCTCTCTCTCTCTCTCTCTCTCTCTTCTGTCTCTCTCTCTCTCCTGTCTCTCTCGCTCTCCTGGCTCTCTCTCTCTTTCTCTCTCCTGTCTCTCTCTCTCCTGTCTCTCTCTTCTTCTCTCTCCTGTCTCTCTCTCTCTTTCTCCATCTTGTTAATAGCTGTGTTAATAGCTGTTAGGGTTTATTGTGTGACCTGGTTCTCTGTGGGGTTCCTGCCTGCTGTACACAAAGCTGTGCAGTGGCATAGGGAAGATACAATGGCTTGACACACACACACACACACACACACACACACACACACACACACACACACACACACACACACACACACACACACACACACCCTGGTCTCCAACCAGATGTAGGACTGTACCGGCCTGCACACCATGGCCACCTCCTGCCCCTCCTCCTCCACCATCACGTCTCTAAATTCCTGCCATTCATTTTGTTTTGTTTGGGCTCTGTTATCATCTCGTCCCTCTACATTTGATCTACTACAAATACCCACACACTTATGGAGGGATTAGTTTGACGGAGGGTTTAGTGGTCTCGTGTCTTTGGCTATGACGGATTAAGTGATATGACATGCTATTCTATAAAATCATTTCTCTGTAATTAATATTACCTGATTAAGCTAATCGGGGAGAAAGTCGGGGCACCACGTAATATAATGTTTAATGTTATAGAGCTGTTATCTTCCGAATAAACTCTTAAAGACCTAGTAATCTTTTACATCAGTAGCAGTCAATATTTAATCGTCACCTTATTTAGTCTCATCTGAAAGTGGTAAATTCTTGGTTATCTTCACGAACCCTGGCTAACAAGTTGAATCAGCAATACAAAATTGGGTTTAATTATTTATTTACTAAATAACTTACTAATCACACAGAATTACATATACACAGAATGGATCACACATTGATTACAAATTATGTCATAAAGGAAAACGTCCTTAGCGGACGGAACATATATGCCTGCTGGACAAAGAGAGGGGGCTGGGCTTGAGTGAAAGAGCGGGAAGACTGAGTAACAAAGGGAGACAAACATTTCGTCTCTATCGGGCCGCAGGCAGCTGCTCTATCGTAAATACAGAATCTTATGCATTCTAAATAACCGCCCATTTGAAAAAGGAAAATGCAATAAATATTTACTCTGAGCTGCGCTCCGGTAGATTGGTCGTAGATCGTAGGCCGGGTTGTCCAGTATGGATCTCTGGTCCTCTGAAAACTGTCTAGTGGTGAACTGGAGCGTGGTAGAATGGATACTCTGTCCGTCCTCTCCTAGCCCACGTTTAGCGACTGCTGCTAACTCAACGGCTAGGAGGGATCACTTCTGGAGTGAATAAGTGTTCACAGTTCATACCAAGTTGCCATAATTTTAAGCTCATGCTATATTCTGGCAGGTATAGTCGAAATTCATCCTTCCGGCGTGTTGACCGTCATCTTCACGTTGAAATTCGGTGCTAATTTCGTTAGATTCTTGCTGAGGGACCTCAATTCCACACGTCCTTGGAACAGGTTATTATCTGGGCCCTTTTAACGTAGGACCGTAGCCCTAACGTCCTCGGAACAGAAAGTTACTTTTTCGTCAAGGGCTTTATATAGGAGGGGAGAGAAGGGCTTGTTTCATAGTTTATAACTAATGTCTGTTCACATGGGCAGAGCCACTGAGTTGAGCATAGTTCACTCATGAAAACCCAACTCTCTCATTTGGAAGCTAAAATTACATTTAATCTTTTCACAAATAGTTTCATATTTAAACATTTAAATTGCACAACAATTCCATGTGAATCTGATAACTAGAATGTGTAGACTTTCCACGATGCAGTTTATGTCGTCCTGTCATCAGTAATAATGTCTCAGACGCCAACTGATCTGACATCATATTCATTTAGTACCAACAAATATTTTCAGCTGGTTGGATTACCGAAATATCGGCCAACTCAGGCCAACGTCATGACAGTGGGACGGAGGGTTTAGTGGGACGGAGGGTTTAGTGGGACGGAGGGTTTAGTGGGACGGAGGAGGGTTTAGTGGGACGGAGGAGGGTTTAGTGGGACGGAGGAGGGTTTAGTGGGACGGAGGAGGGTTTAGTGGGACGGAGGAGGGTTTAGTGGAACGGAGGAGGGTTTAGTGGGACGGAGGAGGGTTTAGTGGGACGGAGGAGGGTTTAGTGGGACGGAGGAGGGTTTAGTGGGACGGAGGAGGGTTTAGTGGGACGGAGGAGGGTTTAGTGGGACGGAGGAGGGTTTAGTGGGACGGAGGAGGGTTTAGTGGGACGGAGGAGGGTTTAGTGGGACGGAGGAGGGTTTAGTGGGACGGAGGAGGGTTTAGTGGGACGGAGGAGGGTTTAGTGGGACGGAGGAGGGTTTAGTGGGACGGAGGAGGGTTTAGTGGGACGGAGGAGGGTTTAGTGGGACGGAGGAGGGTTTAGTGGGACGGAGGAGGGTTTAGTGGGACGGAGGAGGGTTTAGTGGGACGGAGGAGGGTTTAGTGGGACGGAGGGTTTAGTGGGACGGAGGGTTTTGTTTGACGGAGGGTTTAGTGGGACGGAGGGTTTTGTTTGACGGAGGGTTTAGTGGGGACGGAGGGTTTTTGAAGTTTAGCTGTTTATTTATGATTGACAACCAACCAATTTGTTTTGGACAGTAAAGCCTTTGTGAAGCACGGGAGGTCTGAGCTGTTTATTCAACAGGTTGTTGGTGTGCCTCTCTGGTTAGGCTGTGTGTGTTTATGATTCCAACTAGCTCCCCTGGTGTTTAATAGACTGTAGTTGGTAGCGGTAGTAATGCTATGATCCCCGTGGCGTTGTTCCTCCATTTAACATGACAGGCTATTCATCTCTACATTCTGGAAAATATGTTTCAGACCAACAATAATACTTAGTGTTGTTGAGGCTTATGGCTGTGTGCTGACCTAGTATGGCTGTGTCCTGACCTAGTATGGCTGTGTCCTGACCTAGTATGGCTGTGTCCTGACCTAGTATGGCTGTGTCCTGACCTAGTATGGCTGTGTCCTGACCTAGTATGGCTGTGTCCTGACCTAGTATGGCTGTGTCCTGACCTAGTATGGCTGTGTCCTGACCTAGTATGGCTGTGTGCTGACCTAGTATGGCTGTGTCCTGACCTAGTATGGCTGTGTCCTGACCTAGTATGGCTGTGTCCTGACCTAGTATGGCTGTGTCCTGACCTAGTATGGCTGTGTCCTGACCTAGTATGGCTGTGTCCTGACCTAGTATGGCTGTGTCCTGACCTAGTATGGCTGTGTCCTGACCTAGTATGGCTGTGTCCTGACCTAGTATACAGGGAGTGCCCTGACCTAGTATGGCTGTGTCCTGACCTAGTATGGCTGTGTCCTGACCTAGTATGGCTGTGTCCTGACCTAGTATGGCTGTGTCCTGACCTGGTATACAGGGAGTGCCCTGACCTAGTATACAGGGAGTGCCCTGACCTAGTATACAGGGAGTGTCCTGACCTAGTATACAGGGAGTGTCCTAACCTAGTATGGCTGTGTCCTAACCTAGTATGGCTGTGTCCTGACCTAGTATGGCTGTGTCCTGACCTAGTATGGCTGTGTCCTGACCTAGTATGGCTGTGTCCTGACCTAGTATGGCTGTGTCCTGACCTAGTATGGCTGTGTCCTGACCTAGTATACAGGGAGTGCCCTAACCTAGTATGGCTGTGTCCTGACCTAGTATGGCTGTGTCCTGACCTAGTATGGCTGTGTCCTGACCTAGTATGGCTGTGTCCTGACCTAGTATGGCTGTGTCCTGACCTAGTATACAGGGAGTGCCCTGACCTAGTATACAGGGAGTGCCCTGACCTAGTATACAGGGAGTGCCCTGACCTAGTATACAGGGAGTGTCCTGACCTAGTATACAGGGAGTGTCCTGACCTAGTATACAGGGAGTGTCCTGACCTAGTATACAGGGAGTGTCCTGACCTAGTATACAGGGAGTGTCCTGACCTAGTATACAGGGAGTGTCCTGACCTAGTATACAGGGAGTGTCCTGACCTAGTATGGCTGTGTCCTGACCTAGTATGGCTGTGTCCTGACCTAGTATGGCTGTGTCCTGACCTAGTATGGCTGTGTGCTGACCTAGTATGGCTGTGTCCTGACCTAGTATACAGGGAGTGCCCTGACCTAGTATACAGGGAGTGCCCTGACCTAGTATACAGGGAGTGCCCTGACCTAGTATACAGGGAGTGTCCTGACCTAGTATACAGGGAGTGTCCTGACCTAGTATACAGGGAGTGTCCTGACCTAGTATACAGGGAGTGCCCTGACCTAGTATGGCTGTGTCCTGACCTAGTATGGCTGTGTCCTGACCTAGTATGGCTGTGTCCTGACCTAGTATGGCTGTGTGCTGACCTAGTATGGCTGTGTGCTGACCTAGTATGGCTGTGTCCTGACCTAGTATGGCTGTGTCCTGACCTAGTATGGCTGTGTCCTGACCTAGTATGGCTGTGTCCTGACCTAGTATGGCTGTGTCCTGACCTAGTATGGCTGTGTCCTGACCTAGTATGGCTGTGTCCTAACCTAGTATGGCTGTGTCCTGACCTAGTATGGCTGTGTCCTGACCTAGTATGGCTGTGTCCTGACCTAGTATGGCTGTGTGCTGACCTAGTATGGCTGTGTCCTGACCTAGTATGGCTGTGTCCTGACCTAGTATGGCTGTGTCCTGACCTAGTATGGCTGTGTCCTGACCTAGTATGGCTGTGTCCTGACCTAGTATACAGGGAGTGCCCTGACCTAGTATGGCTGTGTCCTGGCCTAGTATGGCTGTGTCCTGGCCTAGTATGGCTGTGTCCTGACCTAGTATACAGGGAGTGCCCTGACCTAGTATACAGGGAGTGTCCTGGCCTAGTATACAGGGAGTGCCCTGACCGAGTCAATGTGGAGGCTATATACAGGGTGTTACGGTACAGAGTAAATGTGGAGGCTATATACAGGGTGTTACGGTACAGAGTAAATGCGGAGGCTATATGCAGGGGATACCAGTACAGAGTCGATATGGAGGCTATATGCAGGGGGTATCGAGTCAATGTGGAGGCTATATGCAGGGGGTACCGGTACAGAGTCAATGTGGAGGCTATATGCAGGGGGTACCGGTACAGAGTCACTATGGAGGCTATATACAGGGTGTTACGGTACAGAGTCAATGTGGAGGCTATATGCAGGGGGTACCGGTACAGAGTCAATGTGGAGGCTATATGCATGGGGTACCGGTACAGAGTCACTATGGAGGCTATATACAGGGTGTTACGGTACAGAGTCAATGTGGAGGCTATATGCAGGGTGTTACGGTACAGAGTCAATGTGGAGGCTATATACAGGGTGTTACGGTAAGGAGTCAATGCTCCTCCGCTCTCTCCACTGGCTTCCAGTTGAAGCTCGCATCCGCTACAAGACCATGGTGCTTGCCTACGGAGCTGTGAGGGGAACGGCACCTCAGTACCTTCAGGCTCTGATCAGGCCCTACACCCAAACAAGGGCACTGCGTTCATCCACCTCTGGCCTGCTCGCCTCCCTACCACTGAGGAAGTACAGTTCCCGCTCAGCCCAGTCAAAACTGTTCGCTGCTCTGGCACCCCAATGGTGGAACAAACTCCCTCACGACGCCAGGACAGCGGAGTCAATCACCACCTTCCGGAGACACCTGAAACCCCACCTCTTCAAGGAATACCTAGGATAAAGCAATCCTTCTGCCCCCCCCCCCCCCCCTTAAAATGATCTAGATGCACTATTGTAAAGTGGCTGTTCCACTGGATGTCATAAGGTGAATGCACCAATTTGTAAGTCGCTCTGGATAAGAGCGTCTGCTAAATGACTTAAATGTAAATGTAAATGTAAATGGAGGCTATATACAGGGTGTTACGGTACAGAGTCAATGTGGAGGCTATATACAGGGTGTTACGGTACAGAGTCAATGTGGAGGCTATATACAGGGGGTACCGGTACAGAGTCAATGTGGAGGCTATATACAGGGGGTACCGGTACAGAGTCAATGTGGAGGCTATATACAGGGGGTACCGGTACAGAGTCAATGTGGAGGCTATATACAGGGGGTACCGGTACAGAGTCAATGTGGAGGCTATATACAGGGGGTACCGGTACAGAGTCAATGTGGAGGCTATATACAGGGGGTACCGGTACAGAGTCAATGTGGAGGCTATATACAGGGGGTACCGGTACAGAGTCAATGTGGAGGCTATATACAGGGGGTACCGGTACAGAGTCAATGTGGAGGCTATATACAGGGGGTACTGGTACAGAGTCAATGTGGAGGCTATATACAGGGGGTACCGGTACAGAGTCAATGTGGAGGCTATATACAGGGGGTACTGGTACAGAGTCAATGTGGAGGCTATATACAGGGGGTACCGGTACAGAGTCAATGTGGAGGCTATATACAGGTTAGGGCTTGATAGGAAGAAAAATGGTCTTATTCTGTAAGGCACATCATTAGATAATATTGAGATAAAGCAACATTGGTATTGTGTTGAACAGATACAGAGATATGATGTTCAATGCAATATTCGTTTTTTTTTTAACACAAGAAAACGGGGTGTTATCTCTGTAAGGTACATGACAACATTAGATCATGCTCAGATAAAAATAGGTTTTCTGGGTCAGGTGGTGCTGTTCATGATGTTCATTTCCCTCTGGCTCTCCTAACGTACCCCTTCTCTGGGTAATGTAATGTACTATTGGCATGTGCTCACACACAAATATAATGCTCTCTGAGTAACGCTCACTGTGTGGGCAGCAGCAGAGAGAGAGAGAGAGAGAGACCCTCAGCCCACACAGTACCCATGTAGGTTCTTAATTTGAGCCCGTCTCCTACAGCAGGAAGAAAATAATCCCGCAGAAACAGGAAATGTGGATTATTATGTGGATTATAATTACTGGACATATTTGTAGCGGATTAAACATTTTTATACATTTTTAGTGAGGGGAAAATCAAGTCATTTCAAAGTGTAAATTACAAACTTTAGAAGCCTTTTTAAATCTCAAATACAAATAAGTTTAACATGTCCTGCACTGTAGGAAAGTTATCCTGCAACAGGATGATCAAATTAAGATCCTACATCTGTAGTTATTTATATCACTACAATCATAGAGAGACCACAGAAATATATGTTAATAATATCTAAGGAGGACAGGAGGGATAAATACATATAGGCAGCACTCTCTCTCTCTCTCTGTCACTCACTAGGTCTCTCTCTCTCTGTCACTCACTAGGTCTCTCTCTCTCGGTCACTCACTAGGTCTCTCTCTCTCGGTCACTCACTAGGTCTCTCTCTCTGTCACTCACTAGGTCTCTCTCTCTCTGTCACTCACTAGGTCTCTCTCTCTCTGTCACTCACTAGGTCTCTCTCTCTCTGTCACTCACTAGGTCTCTCTCTCTCTGTCACTCACTAGGTCTCTCTCGCTCCATTTCTGTCACTTACTAGGTCTCTCTCCCTTTCTGTCGCTCACTAGGTCTGTCTCTCTCTCCCTTTCTGTCACTCACTAGGTCTCTCTCTCTCCCTTTCTGTCACTTACTAGGTCTCTCTCCCTTTCTGTCGCTCACTAGGTCTGTCTCTCTCTCCCTTTCTGTCACTCACTAGGTCTCTCTCTCTCCCTTTCTGTCGCTCACTAGGTCTCTCTCCCTTTCTGTCAGTCACTAGGTCTCTCTCTCTCCCTTTCTGTCGCTTACTAGGTCTCTCTCCCTTTCTGTCACTCACTAGGTCTCTCTCTCCCTTTCTGTCGCTTACTAGGTCTCTCTCTCTCCCTTTCTGTCACTCACTAGGTCTCTCTCTCCCTTTCTGTCACTCACTAGGTCTTTCTCTCTCTCTCCCTTTCTGTCACTCACTAGGTCTCTCTCTCTCTCTCCCTTTCTGTCACTCACTAGGTCTCTCTCTCTCTCCCTTTCTGTCACTCACTAGGTCTCTCTCTCTCCCTTTCTGTCACTCACTAGGTCTCTCTCTCTCCCTTTCTGTCACTCACTAGGTCTCTCTCTCTCCCTTTCTGTCACTCACTAGGTCTCTCTCCGTCTCACTAGGTATCTCAAAATATAAGCACTAAGTATGTAATGTTTTGTATACTCACCAGCTTCATCAGGAGGTGTGGTAATGACTAAGACTGTATAGAATGTTTCTTTCTCTTTTAAAGGAGAATGGAGATGAAATGAGAGGGAGAATGTTTTGCTGGGGGTTTTACCTGTACTTTAAAAATAGGGCCCTGAGTTGTTCCTGATCAAGTCAGGTGATCAGTAAAACTCCTGGTCCTGAGACAGTTAATTGCATCAAGTGTTTATTTTTTTAATTTAATTTTAATTTAACCATTAATTAACCTGGCAAGTCAGTTAAGAACAAATTCTTATTTACATTGACGGCCTATGAACAATGGGTTAACTGCCTTATTCAGGGGAAGAATTACATATTTTTTTACCTTGTCAGCTCGGGGATTTGATCTAGCAACCTTTTGGTTACTGGCCCAACGCTCTAACCACTATGGGTGAATGGTGATTAGGTGTTATGTCTGTGTTTCCTTTGTACCAATAATACCTGATTGTTAAAACATGAACAATCACTGTTATGCCCAAAGCCATTCAGAGTAACATAAAACGGACACAATTTCACATTCAGACCCATAGGCCAACTCTATTGTGTGTGACAATGCTGTTAGGCCTGTTTGGTCATGGTGGGGCTGGTTAGTCATGGTGGGGCTGGTTAGTCATGGTGGGTTGGTTAGTCATGGTGGGGCTGGTTAGTCATGGTGGGGCTGGTTAGTCATGGTGGGGCTGGTTAGTCATGGTGGGGCTGGTTAGTCATGGTGGGGCTGGTTAGTCATGGTTAGTCATGGTGGGCTGGTTAGTCATGGTGGGGCTGGTTAGTCATGGTGGGGCTGGTTAGTCATGGTTAGTCATGGTGGGCTGGTTAGTCATGGTGGGCTGGTTAGTCATGGTGGGGCTGGTTAGTCATGGTGGGCTGGTTAGTCATGGGGGGCTGGTTAGTCATGGTGGGGCTGGTTAGTTATGGTGGGCTGGTTAGTCATGGTGGGCTGGTTAGTCATGGTGGGGCTGGTTAGTCATGGTGGGTTGGTTAGTTATGGTGGGGCTGGTTAGTCATGGTGGGGCTGGTTAGTCATGGTGGGGCTGGTTAGTCATGGTGGGCTGGTTAGTCATGGTGGGGCTGGTTAGTCATGGTGGGTTGGTTAGTTATGGTGGGCTGGTTAGTCATGGTGGGGCTGGTTAGTCATGGTGGGGCTGGTTAGTCATGGTTAGTCATGGTGGGCTGGTTAGTCATGGTGGGCTGGTTAGTCATGGTGGGGCTGGTTAGTCATGGTGGGCTGGTTAGTCATGGGGGGCTGGTTAGTCATGGTGGGGCTGGTTAGTTATGGTGGGCTGGTTAGTCATGGTGGGCTGGTTAGTCATGGTGGGGCTGGTTAGTCATGGTGGGTTGGTTAGTTATGGTGGGGCTGGTTAGTCATGGTGGGGCTGGTTAGTCATGGTGGGGCTGGTTAGTCATGGTGGGCTGGTTAGTCATGGTGGGGCTGGTTAGTCATGGTGGGTTGGTTAGTTATGGTGGGCTGGTTAGTCATGGTGGGGCTGGTTAGTCATGGTGGGCTGGTTAGTCATGGTGGGGCTGGTTAGTCATGGTGGGGCTGGTTAGTTATGGTGGGTTGGTTAGTTATGGTGGGTTGGTTAGTCATGGTGGGCTGGTTAGTCATGGTGGGCTGGTTAGTTATGGTGGGTTGGTTAGTCATGGTGGGCTGGTTAGTCATGGTGGGCTGGTTAGTCATGGTGGGCTGGTTAGTCATGGTAGGGCTGGTTAGTCATGGTGGACTGGTTAGTCATGGTGGGGCTGGTTAGTCATGATGGGCTGGTTAGTCATGGTGGGCTGGTTAGTCATGGTGGGGCTGGTTAGTCATGGTGGGCTGGTTAGTCATGGTGGGGCTGGTTAGTCATGGTGGGGCTGGTTAGTCATGGTGGGGCTGGTTAGTCATGGTGGGCTGGTTAGTCATGGTGGGCTGGTTAGTCATGGTGGGGCTGGTTAGTCATGGTGGGGCTGGTTAGTCATGGTGGGTTGGTTAGTCATGGTGGGGCTGGTTAGTCATGGTGGGCTGGTTAGTCATAGTGGTGCTGGTTAGTCATGGTGGTGCTGGTTAGTCATGGTGGGCTGGTTAGTCATGGTGTGGCTGGTTAGTCATGGTGGGGCTGGTTAGTCATGGTGGGGCTGGTTAGTCATGGTGGGCTGGTTAGTCATGGTGGGCTGGTTAGTCATGGTGGGTTGGTTAGTCATGATGGGGCTGGTTAGTCATGGTTAGTCATGGTGGGGCTGGTTAGTCATGGTGGGCTGGTTAGTCATGGTGGGGCTGGTTAGTCATGGTGGGCTGGTTAGTCATGGTGGGGCTGGTTAGTCATGGTGGGCTGGTTAGTCATGGTGGGGCTGGTTAGTCATGGTGGGCTGGTTAGTCATGGTGGGGCTGGTTAGTCATGGTGGGCTGGTTAGTCGTGTGGGGCTGGTTAGTCATGGTGGGCTGGTTAGTCATGGTGGGGCTGGTTAGTCATGGTGGGTTGGTTAGTCATGGTGGGCTGGTTAGTCATGGTGGGTTGGTTAGTCATGATGGGGCTGGTTAGTCATGATGGGGCTGGTTAGTCATGGGGGGTTGGTTAGTCATGGTGGGCTGGTTAGTCATGGTGGGTTGGTTAGTCATGATGGGGCTGGTTAGTCATGATGGGGCTGGTTAGTCATGATGGGGCTGGTTAGTCATGGTGGGTTGGTTAGTCATGATGGGGTTGGTTAGTCATGATGGGGCTGGTTAGTCATGGTGGGTTGGTTAGTCATGGTGGGGCTGGTTAGTCATGGTGGGGCTGGTTAGTCATGGTGGGCTGGTTAGTCATGGTGGGTTGGTTAGTCATGATGGGGCTGGTTAGTCATGATGGGGCTGGTTAGTCATGGTGGGGCTGGTTAGTCATGGTGGGGCTGGTTAGTCATGATGGGGCTGGTTAGTCATGGTGGGTTGGTTAGTCATGGTGGGCTGGTTAGTCATGGTGGACTGGTTAGTCATGGTGGGCTGGTTAGTCATGGTGGGCTGGTTAGTCATGGTGGGCTGGTTAGTCATGGTGGGCTGGTTAGTCATGATGGGGTTGGTTAGTCATGGTGGGCTGGTTAGTCATGGTGGGCTGGTTAGTCATGGTGGGGCTGGTTAGTCATGGTGGGCTGGTTAGTCATGGTGGGTTGGTTAGTCATGGTGGGGCTGGTTAGTCATGGTGGAGCTGGTTAGTCATGGTGGAGCTGGTTAGTCATGGTGGGCTGGTTAGTCATGATGGGCTGGTTAGTCATGGTGGGCCTCCTCTCCTCTAAGCCTTCCTCCTACCTCTTATCCCCCTCCTCTCTTACATTCCCCCCTCTCTTTCTGTCAGGTTATTTACCATGTGGTATGAATAGCTACATCTTACTTAGGACAGCATGTCTGAGCTGTATCCCTTCCTCTCTGTCTCTCCTCCTCCCCTCCCTTTGTTTTCTTCTCTCACCCTGTTTTCCCTGGCTGGCTGATTTCCAGACATTCCAGACAGGCATGACAGCAGCCAGCCAGCCAGCCAGCCAGCGTAGCTCACTGAGACTTCAGAATGCCATTAATTCAGACATTCCAGCCTGCCAGCCAGCCAGGACAGCAGCCAGCCAGCCAGCCAGCCAGGACAGCAGCCAGCCAGCCAGCCAGAACAGCAGCCTGCCAGCCAGCCAGGACAGCAGCCTGCCAGCCAGCCAGGACAGCAGCCAGCCAGCCTAGTCCGCTGAGACCTCAGAATGACATTAATTCAGACATTCCAGCCAGCCAGGACAGCAGCCAGCTAGCCAGCCAGCAGCCAGCCAACCAGGACAGCAGCCAGCCAGCAGCCAGCTAGCCAGGACAGCAGCCAGCCAGGACAGCAGCCAGCCAGCCAGGACAGCAGCCAGCCAGCCAGGACAGCAGCCAGCCAGCCAGGACAGCAGCCAGCCAGCCAGGACAGCAGCCAGCCAGCCAGCCAGCCAGGACAGCAGCCAGCTAGCCAGCCAGGACAGCAGCCAGCTAGCCAGCCAGGACAGCAGCCAGCCAGCCAGCCAGGACAGCAGCCAGCCAGCCAGCCAGCCAGGACAGCAGCCAGCCAGTACAGCAGCCAGCCAGTACAGCAGCCAGCCAGGACAGCAGCTAGCCAGCCAGCCAGGACAGCAGCCAGCTAGCCAGCCAGGACAGCAGCCAGCTAGCCAGCCAGGACGCCAGCCAGCCAGCCAGGACAGCAGCCAGCCAGCCAGGACAGCAGCCAGCCAGCCAGCCAGGACAGCAGCTAGCCAGCCAGGACAGCAGCCAGCCAACCAGCCAGGACAGCAGCCTGCCAGCCAGCCAGGACAGCAGCCAGCCAGGACAGCAGCCAGCCAGGACAGCAGCCAGCCAGGACAGCAGCCAGCCATCCAGCCAGGACAGCAGCCAGCCAGCCAGGACAGCAGCCAGCCAGCCAGCCAGGACAGCAGCTAAGTAGCCAGCCAGGACAGCAGCTAAGTAGCCAGCCAGGACAGCAGCCAGCTAGCCAGCCAGGACAGCAGCCAGCTAGCCAGCCAGGACAGCAGCCAGCCAGCCAGCCAGGACAGCAGCCAGCCAGCCAGGACAGCAGCTAAGTAGCCAGCCAGGACAGCAGCTAAGTAGCCAGCCAGGACAGCAGCCAGCTAGCCAGCCAGGACAGCAGCCAGCCAGCCAGCCAGGACAGCAGCTAAGTAGCCAGCCAGGACAGCAGCTAAGTAGCCAGCCAGGACAGCAGCCAGCTAGCCAGCCAGGACAGCAGCCAGCTAGCCAGCCAGGACAGCAGCCAGCCAGCCAGCCAGGACAGCAGCCAGCCAGCCAGCCAGGACAGCAGCCAGCTAGCCAGCCAGGACAGCAGCCAGCCAGGACAGCAGCCAGCTAGCCAGCCAGGACAGCAGCCAGCTAGCCAGCCAGGACAGCAGCCAGCTAGCCAGCCAGGACAGCAGCCAGCAAGCCAGCCAGGACAGCAGCCAGCCAGCCAGCCAGGACAGCAGCCAGCTAGCCAGCCAGGACAGCAGCTAAGTAGCCAGCCAGGACAGCAGCTAAGTAGCCAGCCAGGACAGCAGCCAGCCAGCCAGCCAGGACAGCAGCTAAGTAGCCAGCCAGGACAGCAGCTAAGTAGCCAGCCAGGACAGCAGCCAGCCAGCCAGCCAGGACAGCAGCCAGCTAGCCAGCCAGGACAGCAGCCAGCCAGCCAGCCAGGACAGCAGCCAGCCAGCCAGCCAGGACAGCAGCCAGCCAGGACAGCAGCCAGCCAGCCAGCCAGGACAGCAGCCAGCCAGGACAGCAGCCAGCCAGCCAGCCAGGGGGCTAAAGGAAAGTGTGGGAGCAGAGTGCTGCTGTGTGTTGAATAAACAAAATGAACAGTAAACTATAGACTCACAAAAGTTCCAAAGGAATAGAGACATTTAAATGTCATATTATGTCTATAGTCAGGGTTGTAGAAGTACAGAAAATAAATAAGCATAAATATGGGTTGTATTTACAATGGTGTTTGTTCTTCACTGGTTGCCCTTGTCTTGTAGCAACAGGACATAAATATTGCTGCTGTTATTGCACACTGTGGTGTTTCACCTAATAGATATGAGTTTATCAACATTGGGAATAGCCAGTCAAGCAAAGAGGCACTGAGTTTGAAGGTAGGCCTTGAGATACATCCACAGGTACACCATCAATTGACTCATATGATGTCAATCAGAAGCTTCTAAAGCCATGACATTTTCTGGAATTTTCCAAGCTGTTTAAAGGCACAGTCAACTTAGTGTATGTAAACTTCTGACCCACTGGAATTGTGATACAGTGAATTATAAGTTAAATAATCTGTCTGTAAACAATTGTTGGAAAAATTACTTGTCATGCACAAAGTAGATGTCCTAACCGACTTGCCAAAACTAGAGTTTGTTAACAAGGAATTTGTGGAGTGGTTGAAAATCGAGTTTTAATGACTCCAACCTAAGTGTACGTAAACTTCCAACTTCAACTGTATATGTTGAAGAGGGCGGGACTTAAGCTGCATCTCTCTCTCTCCTCTCTCCTCTCTCTCCTCTCTCCTCTCTCTCTCTCTCTCCTCTCTCCTCTCTCTCCTCTCTCTCCTCTCTCTCCTCTCTCCTCTCTCTCCTCTCTCTCCTCTCCTCTCTCTCCTCTCTCTCCTCTCTCTCCTCTCTCTCCTCTCTCCTCTCTCCTCTCTCCCCTCTCCCCTCTCCCCTCTCTCCTCTCTCCTCTCTCCCCTCTCCCCTCTCCCCTCTCCCCTCTCCCCTCTCCCCTCTCCCCTCTCCCCTCTCCCCTCTCCCCTCTCCCCTCTCCCCTCTCCCCTCTCCCCTCTCCCCTCTCCCCTCTCCCCTCTCCCCTCTCCCCTCTCCCCTCTCTCTCTCTCTCTCTCTCTCTCTCTCTCTCTCTCTCTCTCTCTGTCTCTGTCTCTGTCTCTTTTTTCTGTCTCTGTCTCTCTGTCTCTTTCTCTCTCTCTCTGTCTCTCTGTCTCTCTCTTTCTCTCTCTGTAGTGTGGCGGTCACTCGTTCTCGTGACGTCCCGTCCTTCGGCCCTCCCATCCCAGAGGGTGTGTCCTTCCCCAAGTCCTCCGCGTTCCGGGACTTCCTATTGGCCAAGGTCATCAACGCAGAGAATGCCGCCCACAAATCTCTCAAGTTCCGCGCCATGGCGACGCGGACACGTCAGGAGTACCTCAGAGAACTGGCGGAGCGCAACACCACGTCGACCCCCATCGACCCGTCCGGGAAATTCCCCTTCATCTCATTGGCTCACAAGAAGAAGGAGAAGAGTCGTCCGTACGCGGGGGCGGAACTTCGGAGCCTCGGCGCCGTCACGTGGGCTGTCCACGCCGAGGATCATGGAGCGGGAGGAGAGCTCGAAGCGCTATTGGCTATCTCCAACGACTTCCTCATCCTATTGGATCAGGAGGCCAAGGCCGTGGTGTTTAACTGTGCTACTAAGGACGTGATTGGCTGGACGCTGGGGAGTCCGGCCTCCATGAGGATCTTCTATGAGAGAGGGGAGAGTGTGTCGCTGAGGTCTGTTAGTAACAACACAGAGGACTTCAGAGAGGTGGTGAAACGACTGGAGGTGAGGAGAGACACACACACACACAACACACACAGACAGACAGACACACACACACGCACAACACGCACAGACAGACACACACACACACACGCACAGACAGACACACACACACGGACAAACGGACGGACGGACGGACGGACGGTACATTCAGTTCCAGTGTCATGTCTTATTGTTTCAGCCAGAAGTTATTGTCTAGTCTGCCTGCTGATGATGTCATCTTATAACCAGAAGTTGTTGTCTAGTCTGCCTACTGATGATGTCATCTTATAGCCAGAAGTTGTTGTCTAGTCTGCCTACTGATGATGTCATCTTAAAGCCAGAAGTTGTTGTCTAGTCTGCCTGCTGATGATATCATCTTAAAGCCAGAAGTTGTTGTCTAGTCTGCCTACTGATGATGTCATCTTATATCCAGAAGTTGTTGTCTAGTCTGCCTACTGATGATGTCATCTTATAGCCAGAAGTTGTTGTCTAGTCTGCCTGCTGATGATGTCATCTTAAAGCCAGAAGTTGTTGTCTAGTCTGCCTACTGATGATGTCATCTTATATCCAGAAGTTGTTGTCTAGTCTGCCTACTGATGATGTCATCTTATAGCCAGAAGTTGTTGTCTAGTCTGCCTGTTGATGATGTCATCTTAAAGCCAGAAGTTGTTGTCTAGTCTGCCTACTGATGATGTCATCTTATATCCAGAAGTTGTCTAGTCTGGCTACTGATGATGTCATCTTATAGCCAGAAGTTGTCTAGTCTGCTTACTGATGATGTCATCTTATAACCAGAAGTTGTTGTCTAGTCTGCCTACTGATGATGTCATCTTATAGCCAGAAGTTGTTGTCTAGTCTGCCTGCTGATGATGTCATCTTATAGCCAGAAGTTGTTGTCTAGTCTGCCTGCTGATGATGTCATCTTATAGCCAGAAGTTTTTGTCTAGTCTGCCTACTGATGATGTCATCTTAAAGCCAGAAGTTGTTGTCTAGTCTGCCTACTGATGATGTCATCTTAAAGCCAGAAGTTGTTGTCTAGTCTGCCTACTGATGATGTCATCTTAAAGCCAGAAGTTGTTGTCTAGTCTGCTTACTGATGATGTCATCTTATAGCCAGAAGTTGTTGTCTAGTCTGCCTACTGATGATGTCATCTTATATCCAGAAGTTGTTGTCTAGTCTGCCTACTGATGATGTCATCTTAAAGCCAGAAGTTGTTGTCTAGTCTGCCTACTGATGATGTCATCTTATATCCAGAAGTTGTTGTCTAGTCTGCCTACTGATGATGTCATCTTATATCCAGAAGTTGTTGTCTAGTCTGCCTACTGATGATGTCATCTTATATCCAGAAGTTGTTGTCTAGTCTGCCTACGGATGATGTCATCTTAAAGCCAGAAGTTGTTGTCTAGTCTGCCTACTGATGATGTCATCTTAAAGCCAGAAGTTGTTGTCTAGTCTGCCTACTGATGATGTCATCTTAAAGCCAGAAGTTGTTGTCTAGTCTGCCTACTGATGATGATGATGTCATCTTATATGACTTATCTAGTGAAGGTTCATAAGAATCTCAGGCAGAGTAGGCCTGAATCCCAAAGTGTACCCTGCTCCCTGAGTAGTGTACCCTGCTCCCTGAGTAGTGTACCCTGCTCCCTGAGTAGTGTACCCTGCTCCCTGAGTAGTGTACCCTGCTCCCTGAGTAGTGTACCCTGCTCCCTGAGTAGTGTACCCTGCTCCCTGAGTAGTGTACCCTGCTCCCTGAGTAGTGTACCCTGCTCCCTGAGTAGTGTACCCTGCTCCCTGAGTAGTGTACCCTGCTCCCCGAGTAGTGTACCCTGCTCCCCGAGTAGTGTACCCTGCTCCCCGAGTAGTGTTCCCTGCTCCCCGAGTAGTGTTCCCTGCTCCCCGAGTAGTGTTCCCTGCTCCCCCGAGTAGTGTTCCCTGCTCCCCGAGTAGTGTTCCCTGCTCGCCGAGTAGTGTTCCCTGCTCCCCGAGTAGTGTACCCTGCTCCCCGGGTAGTGTTCCCTGCTCCCCGGGTAGTGTTCCCTGCTCCCCGGGTAGTGTTCCCTGCTCCCCGGGTAGTGTTCCCTGCTCCCCGGGTAGTGTTCCCTGCTCCCCGGGTAGTGTTCCCTGCTCCCCGGGTAGTGTACCCTGCTCCACGGGTAGTGTACCCTGCTCCCCGGGTAGTGTACCCTGCTCCCCGGGTAGTGTACCCTGCTCCCCGGGTAGTGTTCCCTGATCCCCGGGTAGTGTTCCCTGCTCCCCGAGTAGTGTATCCTGCTCCCCGGGTAGTGTTCCCTGCTCCCCGGGTAGTGTTCCCTGCTCCCCGGGTAGTGTTCCCTGCTCCCCGGGTAGTGTTCCCTGCTCCCCGGGTAGTGTTCCCTGCTCCCCGGGTAGTGTACCCTGCTCCCCGGGTAGTGTACCCTGCTCCCCGGGTAGTGTACCCTGCTCCCCGGGTAGTGTTCCCTGCTCCCCGGGTAGTGTTCCCTGCTCCCCGGGTAGTGTACCCTGCTCCCCGGGTAGTGTTCCCTGCTCCCCGGGTAGTGTTCCCTGCTCCCCGGGTAGTGTTCCCTGCTCCCCGAGTAGTGTACCCTGCTCCCCGAGTAGTGTTCCCTGCTCCCCGAGTAGTGTTCCCTGCTCCCCGAGTAACTGCTCCCTGGGTAGTGTTCCCTGAGTAGTGTTCCCTGCTCCCCGAGTAGTGTATCCTGCTCCCTGAGTAGTGTTCCCAGAGTAGTGTTCCCTGCTCCCTGAGTAGTGTTCCCTGCTCCCTGAGTAGTGTTCCCTGCTCCCTGAGTAGTGTTCCCTGCTCCCTGGGTAGTGTACCCTGCTCCCTGAGTAGTGTTCCCTGCTCCCTGAGTAGTGTTCCCTGCTCCCTGAGTAGTGTTCCCTGCTCCCCGAGTAGTGTACCCTGCTCCCCGAGTAGTGTACCCTGCTCCCCGAGTAGTGTACCCTGCTCCCCGAGTAGTGTACCCTGCTCCCCGAGTAGTGTACCCTGCTCCCCGAGTAGTGTACCCTGCTCCCCGAGTAGTGTACCCTGCCCCCCGAGTAGTGTACCCTGCTCCCCGGGTAGTGTATCCTGCTCCCTGAGTAGTGTTCCCAGAGTAGTGTTTCCTGCTCCCTGAGTAGTGTTCCCTGCTCCCTGAGTAGTGTTCCCTGCTCCCTGAGTAGTGTTCCCTGCTCCCTGGGTAGTGTACCCTGCTCCCCGAGTAGTGTACCCTGCTCCCCGAGTAGTGTACCCTGCTCCCCGAGTAGTGTTCCCTGCTCCCCGAGTAGTGTTCCCTGCTCCCCGAGTAGTGTACCCTGCTCCCCGAGTAGTGTACCCTGCTCCCCGAGTAGTGTACCCTGCCCCCCGAGTAGTGTACCCTGCCCCCCGAGTAGTGTACCCTGCTCCCCGAGTAGTGTACCCTGCTCCCCGAGTAGTGTACCCTGCTCCCCGAGTAGTGTACCCTGCTCCCCGAGTAGTGTTCCCTGCTCCCCGAGTAGTGTTCCCTGAGTAGTGTACCCTGCTCCCTGAGTAGTGTACCCTGCTCCCTGAGTAGTGTACCCTGCTCCCTGAGTACCTGCTCCCTGAGTAGTGTTCCCTGAGTAGTGTTCCCTGAGCAGTGTTCCCTGAGTAGTGTTCCCTGAGTAGTGTTCCCTGCTCCCTGAGTACCTGCTCCCTGAGTAGTGTTCCCTGCTCCCTGAGTACCTGCTCCCTGAGTAGTGTTCCCTGCTCCCTGAGTAGTGTTCCCTGCTCCCTGAGTAGTGTTCCCTGCTCCCTGAGTAGTGTTCCAAGCTCCCCGAGTAGTGTTCCCTTCTCCCCGAGTAGTGTTCCCTGCTCCCCGAGTAGTGTTCCCTGCTCCCTGAGTACCTGCTCCCTGAGTAGTGTTCCCTGAGTAGTGTTCCCTGAGTAGTGTTCCCTGAGTAATGTTCCCTGCTCCCTGAGTACCTGCTCCCTGAGTAGTGTTCCCTGCTCCCTGAGTACCTGCTCCCTGAGTAGTGTTCCCTGCTCCCTGAGTAGTGTTCCCTGCTCCCTGAGTAGTGTTCCCTGCTCCCTGAGTAGTGTTCCCTGCTCCCTGAGTAGTGTATCCTGCTCCCTGAGTAGTGTTCCCTGCTCCCCGAGTAGTGTACCCTGCTCCCCGAGTAGTGTACCCTGCTCCCCGAGTAGTGTACCCTGCTCCCCGAGTAGTGTACCCTGCCCCCCGAGTAGTGTACCCTGCTCCCCGAGTAGTGTATCCTGCTCCCCGAGTAGTGTACCCTGCTCCCCGAGTAGTGTACCCTGCTCCCCGAGTAGTGTTCCCTGCTCCCCGAGTAGTGTTCCCTGAGTAGTGTACCCTGCTCCCCGAGTAGTGTACCCTCCTCCCTGAGTAGTGTTCCCTGCTCCCCGAGTAGTGTTCCCTGCTCCCCGAGTAGTGTACCCTGCTCCCTGAGTACCTGCTCCCTGAGTAGTGTTCCCCGAGTAGTGTTCCCTGCTCCCCGAGTAGTGTTCCCTGCTCCCCGAGTAGTGTTCCCTGCTCGCCGAGTAGTGTTCCCTGCTCCCCGAGTAGTGTACCCTGCTCCCCGGGTAGTGTTCCCTGCTCCCCGGGTAGTGTTCCCTGCTCCCCGGGTAGTGTTCCCTGCTCCCCGGGTAGTGTTCCCTGCTCCCCGGGTAGTGTTCCCTGCTCCCCGGGTAGTGTACCCTGCTCCACGGGTAGTGTACCCTGCTCCCCGGGTAGTGTACCCTGCTCCCCGGGTAGTGTTCCCTGATCCCCGGGTAGTGTTCCCTGCTTCCCGGGTAGTGTTCCCTGCTCCCCGGGTAGTGTTCCCTGCTCCCCGAGTAGTGTTCCCTGCTCCCCGAGTAGTGTTCCCTGCTCCCCGAGTAGTGTATCCTGCTCCCCGGGTAGTGTTCCCTGCTCCCCGGGTAGTGTTCCCTGCTCCCCGGGTAGTGTTCCCTGCTCCCCGGGTAGTGTTCCCTGCTCCCCGGGTAGTGTTCCCTGCTCCCCGGGTAGTGTTCCCTGCTCCCCGGGTAGTGTACCCTGCTCCCCGGGTAGTGCACCCTGCTCCCCGGGTAGTGTTCCCTGCTCCCCGGGTAGTGTTCCCTGCTCCCCGGGTAGTGTACCCTGCTCCCCGGGTAGTGTTCCCTGCTCCCCGGGTAGTGTTCCCTGCTCCCCGGGTAGTGTTCCCTGCTCCCCGGGTAGTGTTCCCTGCTCCCCGGGTAGTGTTCCCTGCTCCCCGGGTAGTGTTCCCTGCTCCCCGGGTAGTGTTCCCTGCTCCCCGGGTAGTGTACCCTGCTCCCCGAGTAGTGTACCCTGCTCCCCGAGTAGTGTACCCTGCTCCCCGAGTAGTGTACCCTGCCCCCCGAGTAGTGTACCCTGCTCCCCGAGTAGTGTATCCTGCTCCCCGAGTAGTGTACCCTGCTCCCCGAGTAGTGTACCCTGCTCCCCGAGTAGTGTTCCCTGCTCCCCGAGTAGTGTTCCCTGAGTAGTGTACCCTCCTCCCTGAGTAGTGTTCCCTGCTCCCCGAGTAGTGTTCCCTGCTCCCCGAGTAGTGTACCCTGCTCCCTGAGTACCTGCTCCCTGAGTAGTGTTCCCCGAGTAGTGTTCCCTGCTCCCCGAGTAGTGTTCCCTGCTCCCCGAGTAGTGTTCCCTGCTCGCCGAGTAGTGTTCCCTGCTCCCCGAGTAGTGTACCCTGCTCCCCGGGTAGTGTTCCCTGCTCCCCGGGTAGTGTTCCCTGCTCCCCGGGTAGTGTTCCCTGCTCCCCGGGTAGTGTTCCCTGCTCCCCGGGTAGTGTTCCCTGCTCCCCGGGTAGTGTACCCTGCTCCACGGGTAGTGTACCCTGCTCCCCGGGTAGTGTACCCTGCTCCCCGGGTAGTGTTCCCTGATCCCCGGGTAGTGTTCCCTGCTTCCCGGGTAGTGTTCCCTGCTCCCCGGGTAGTGTTCCCTGCTCCCCGAGTAGTGTTCCCTGCTCCCCGAGTAGTGTTCCCTGCTCCCCGAGTAGTGTATCCTGCTCCCCGGGTAGTGTTCCCTGCTCCCCGGGTAGTGTTCCCTGCTCCCCGGGTAGTGTTCCCTGCTCCCCGGGTAGTGTTCCCTGCTCCCCGGGTAGTGTTCCCTGCTCCCCGGGTAGTGTTCCCTGCTCCCCGGGTAGTGCACCCTGCTCCCCGGGTAGTGCTCCCTGCTCCCCGGGTAGTGTTCCCTGCTCCCCGGGTAGTGTACCCTGCTCCCCGGGTAGTGTTCCCTGCTCCCCGGGTAGTGTTCCCTGCTCCCCGGGTAGTGTTCCCTGCTCCCCGGGTAGTGTTCCCTGCTCCCCGGGTAGTGTTCCCTGCTCCCCGGGTAGTGTACCCTGCTCCCCGAGTAGTGTTCCCTGCTCCCCGAGTAGTGTTCCCTGCTCCCCGAGTAACTGCTCCCTGGGTAGTGTTCCCTGAGTAGTGTTCCCTGCTCCCCGAGTAGTGTATCCTGCTCCCTGAGTAGTGTTCCCAGAGTAGTGTTCCCTGCTCCCTGAGTAGTGTTCCCTGCTCCCTGAGTAGTGTTCCCTGCTCCCTGAGTAGTGTTCCCTGCTCCCTGGGTAGTGTACCCTGCTCCCTGAGTAGTGTTCCCTGCTCCCTGAGTAGTGTTCCCTGCTCCCCGAGTAGTGTTCCCTGCTCCCCGAGTAGTGTTCCCTGCTCCCCGAGTAGTGTACCCTGCTCCCCGAGTAGTGTACCCTGCTCCCCGAGTAGTGTACCCTGCTCCCCGAGTAGTGTACCCTGCTCCCCGAGTAGTGTACCCTGCCCCCCGAGTAGTGTACCCTGCTCCCCGGGTAGTGTATCCTGCTCCCTGAGTAGTGTTCCCAGAGTAGTGTTCCCTGCTCCCTGAGTAGTGTTCCCTGCTCCCTGAGTAGTGTTCCCTGCTCCCTGAGTAGTGTTCCCTGCTCCCTGGGTAGTGTACCCTGCTCCCCGAGTAGATTACCCTGCTCCCCGAGTAGTGTACCCTGCTCCCCGAGTAGTGTACCCTGCTCCCCGAGTAGTGTTCCCTGCTCCCCGAGTAGTGTTCCCTGCTCCCCGAGTAGTGTACCCTGCTCCCCGAGTAGTGTACCCTGCTCCCCGAGTAGTGTACCCTGCCCCCCGAGTAGTGTACCCTGCTCCCCGAGTAGTGTAACCTGCTCCCCGAGTAGTGTACCCTGCTCCCCGAGTAGTGTACCCTGCTCCCCGAGTAGTGTACCCTGCTCCCCGAGTAGTGTTCCCTGCTCCCCGAGTAGTGTTCCCTGAGTAGTGTACCCTGCTCCCTGAGTAGTGTACCCTGCTCCCTGAGTAGTGTACCCTGCTCCCTGAGTACCTGCTCCCTGAGTAGTGTTCCCTGAGTAGTGTTCCCTGAGCAGTGTTCCCTGAGTAGTGTTCCCTGAGTAGTGTTCTCTGCTCCCTGAGTACCTGCTCCCTGAGTAGTGTTCCCTGCTCCCTGAGTACCTGCTCCCTGAGTAGTGTTCCCTGCTCCCTGAGTAGTGTTCCCTGCTCCCTGAGTAGTGTTCCCTGCTCCCTGAGTAGTGTTCCCTGCTCCCTGAGTAGTGTTCCCTGCTCCCCGAGTAGTGTACCCTGCTCCCCGAGTAGTGTACCCTGCTCCCCGAGTAGTGTACCCTGCTCCCCGAGTAGTGTACCCTGCTCCCCGAGTAGTGTACCCTGCTCCCCGAGTAGTGTACCCTGCTCCCCGAGTAGTGTTCCCTGCTCCCCGAGTAGTGTTCCCTGCTCCCCGAGTAACTGCTCCCTGGGTAGTGTTCCCTGAGTAGTGTTCCCTGCTCCCCGAGTAGTGTATCCTGCTCCCTGAGTAGTGTTCCCAGAGTAGTGTTCCCTGCTCCCTGAGTAGTGTTCCCTGCTCCCTGAGTAGTGTTCCCTGCTCCCTGAGTAGTGTTCCCTGCTCCCTGAGTAGTGATCCCTGCTCCCCGAGTAGTGATCCCTGCTCCCCGAGTAGTGTTCCCTGCTCCCCGAGTAGTGTACCCTGCTCCCCGAGTAGTGTACCCTGCTCCCCGAGTAGTGTACCCTGCTCCCCGAGTAGTGTACCCTGCCCCCCGAGTAGTGTACCCTGCTCCCCGGGTAGTGTATCCTGCTCCCTGAGTAGTGTTCCCAGAGTAGTGTTCCCTGCTCCCTGAGTAGTGTTCCCTGCTCCCTGAGTAGTGTTCCCTGCTCCCTGAGTAGTGTTCCCTGCTCCCTGAGTAGTGTTCCCTGCTCCCTGGGTAGTGTTCCCTGCTCCCTGGGTAGTGTACCCTGCTCCCCGAGTAGTGTACCCTGCTCCCCGAGTAGTGTACCCTGCTCCCCGAGTAGTGTACCCTGCTCCCCGAGTAGTGTTCCCTGCTCCCCGAGTAGTGTTCCCTGCTCCCCGAGTAGTGTTCCCTGCTCCCCGAGTAGTGTACCCTGCTCCCCGAGTAGTGTACCCTGCTCCCCGAGTAGTGTACCCTGCCCCCCGAGTAGTGTACCCTGCTCCCCGAGTAGTGTATCCTGCTCCCCGAGTAGTGTACCCTGCTCCCCGAGTAGTGTACCCTGCTCCCCGAGTAGTGTACCCTGCTCCCCGAGTAGTGTTCCCTGCTCCCCGAGTAGTGTTCCCTGAGTAGTGTACCCTGCTCCCTGAGTAGTGTACCCTGCTCCCTGAGTAGTGTACCCTGCTCCCTGAGTACCTGCTCCCTGAGTAGTGTTCCCTGAGTAGTGTTCCCTGAGCAGTGTTCCCTGAGTAGTGTTCCCTGAGTAGTGTTCCCTGAGTAGTGTTCTCTGCTCCCTGAGTACCTGCTCCCTGAGTAGTGTTCCCTGCTCCCTGAGTACCTGCTCCCTGAGTAGTGTTCCCTGCTCCCTGAGTAGTGTTCCCTGCTCCCTGAGTAGTGTTCCCTGCTCCCCGAGTAGTGTTCCCTGCTCCCCGAGTAGTGTTCCCTGCTCCCCGAGTAGTGTTCCCTGCTCCCCGAGAAGTGTACCCTGCTCCCTGAGTACCTGCTCCCTGAGTAGTGTTCCCTGAGTAGTGTTCCCTGAGCAGTGTTCCCTGAGTAGTGTTCCCTGAGTAGTGTTCCCTGCTCCCTGAGTACCTGCTCCCTGAGTAGTGTTCCCTGCTCCCTGAGTACCTGCTCCCTGAGTAGTGTTCCCTGCTCCCTGAGTAGTGTTCCCTGCTCCCTGAGTAGTGTTCCCTGCTCCCTGAGTAGTGTATCCTGCTCCCTGAGTAGTGTTCCCTGCTCCCCGAGTAGTGTACCCTGCTCCCCGAGTAGTGTACCCTGCTCCCCGAGTAGTGTACCCTGCTCCCCGAGTAGTGTACCCTGCCCCCCGAGTAGTGTACCCTGCTCCCCGAGTAGTGTTCCCTGCTCCCCGAGTAGTGTACCCTGCTCCCCGAGTAGTGTACCCTGCTCCCCGAGTAGTGTACCCTGCTCCCCGAGTAGTGTTCCCTGCTCCCCGAGTAGTGTTCCCTGAGTAGTGTACCCTGCTCCCTGAGTAGTGTACCCTCCTCCCTGAGTAGTGTTCCCTGCTCCCCGAGTAGTGTTCCCTGCTCCCCGAGTAGTGTACCCTGCTCCCTGAGTACCTGCTCCCTGAGTAGTGTTCCCTGAGTAGTGTTCCCTGAGTAGTGTTCCCTGAGCAGTGTTCCCTGAGTAGTGTTCCCTGAGTAGTGTTCCCTGCTCCCTGAGTACCTGCTCCCTGAGTAGTGTTCCCTGCTCCCTGAGTACCTGCTCCCTGAGTAGTGTTCCCTGCTCCCTGAGTAGTGTTCCCTGCTCCCCGAGTAGTGTACCCTGCTCCCCGAGTAGTGTACCCTGCTCCCCGAGTAGTGTACCCTGCTCCCCGAGTAGTGTACCCTGCTCCCCGAGTAGTGTACCCTGCCCCCCGAGTAGTGTACCCTGCTCCCCGAGTAGTGTATCCTGCTCCCCGAGTAGTGTACCCTGCTCCCCGAGTAGTGTACCCTGCTCCCCGAGTAGTGTTCCCTGCTCCCCGAGTAGTGTTCCCTGAGTAGTGTACCCTGCTCCCTGAGTAGTGTACCCTCCTCCCTGAGTAGTGTTCCCTGCTCCCCGAGTAGTGTTCCCTGCTCCCCGAGTAGTGTACCCTGCTCCCTGAGTACCTGCTCCCTGAGTAGTGTTCCCTGAGTAGTGTTCCCTGAGTAGTGTTCCCTGAGCAGTGTTCCCTGAGTAGTGTTCCCTGAGTAGTGTTCCCTGCTCCCTGAGTACCTGCTCCCTGAGTAGTGTTCCCTGCTCCCTGAGTACCTGCTCCCTGAGTAGTGTTCCCTGCTCCCTGAGTAGTGTTCCCTGCTCCCTGAGTAGTGTTCCCTGCTCCCTGAGTAGTGTTCCCTGCTCCCTGAGTAGTGTATCCTGCTCCCTGAGTAGTGTTCCCTGCTCCCTGAGTAGTGTTACCTGCTCCCCGAGTAGTGTACCTTGCTCCCCGAGTAGTGTTCCCTGCTCCCCGAGTAGTGTTCCCTGCTCCCCGAGTAGTGTACCCTGCTCCCCGAGTAGTGTACCCTGCTCCCCGAGTAGTGTTCCCTCCTCCCCGAGTAGTGTTCCCTGCTCCCCGAGTAGACTACCCTGCTCCCCGAGTAGTGTACCCTGCTCCCCGAGTAGTGTTCCCTGCTCCCCGAGTAGTGTTCCCTGCTCCCCGAGTAGTGTTCCCTGCTCCCCGAGTAGTGTACCCTGCTCCCCGAGTAGTGTACCCTGCTCCCCGAGTAGTGTACCCTGCTCCCCGGGTAGTGTACCCTGCTCCCCGGGTAGTGTACCCTGCTCCCCGGGTAGTGTTCCCTGCTCCCCGGGTAGTGTTCCCTGCTCCCCGGGTAGTGTTCCCTGCTCCCCGGGTAGTGTTCCCTGCTCCCCGAGTAGTGTTCCCTGCTCCCCGAGTAGTGTACCCTGCTCCCCGAGTAGTGTACCCTGCTCCCCGAGTAGTGTTCCCTGCTCCCCGAGTAGTGTACCCTGCTCCCCGAGTAGTGTACCCTGCTCCCCGAGTAGTGTTCCCTGCTCCCCGAGTAGTGTTCCCTGCTCCTCGAGTAGTGTTCCCTGCTCCCCGAGTAGTGTTCCCTGCTCCCCGAGTAGTGTACCCTGCTCCCCGAGTAGTGTACCCTGCTCCCCGGGTAGTGTACCCTGCTCCCCGGGTAGTGTACCCTGCTCCCCGGGTAGTGTTCCCTGCTCCCCGGGTAGTGTTCCCTGCTCCCCGGGTAGTGTACCCTGCTCCCCGGGTAGTGTTCCCTGCTCCCCGGGTAGTGTTCCCTGCTCCCCGGGTAGTGTTCCCTGCTCCCCGGGTAGTGTTCCCTGCTCCCCGGGTAGTGTTCCCTGCTCCCCGGGTAGTGTACCCTGCTCCCCGAGTAGTGTTCCCTGCTCCCCGAGTAGTGTTCCCTGCTCCCCGAGTAACTGCTCCCTGGGTAGTGTTCCCTGAGTAGTGTTCCCTGCTCCCCGAGTAGTGTATCCTGCTCCCTGAGTAGTGTTCCCAGAGTAGTGTTCCCTGCTCCCTGAGTAGTGTTCCCTGCTCCCTGAGTAGTGTTCCCTGCTCCCTGAGTAGTGTTCCCTGCTCCCTGGGTAGTGTACCCTGCTCCCTGAGTAGTGTTCCCTGCTCCCTGAGTAGTGTTCCCTGCTCCCCGAGTAGTGTTCCCTGCTCCCCGAGTAGTGTTCCCTGCTCCCCGAGTAGTGTTCCCTGCTCCCCGAGTAGTGTTCCCTGCTCCCCGAGTAGTGTACCCTGCTCCCCGAGTAGTGTACCCTGCTCCCCGAGTAGTGTACCCTGCTCCCCGAGTAGTGTACCCTGCTCCCCGAGTAGTGTACCCTGCCCCCCGAGTAGTGTACCCTGCTCCCCGGGTAGTGTATCCTGCTCCCTGAGTAGTGTTCCCAGAGTAGTGTTCCCTGCTCCCTGAGTAGTGTTCCCTGCTCCCTGAGTAGTGTTCCCTGCTCCCTGAGTAGTGTTCCCTGCTCCCTGGGTAGTGTACCCTGCTCCCCGAGTAGTGTACCCTGCTCCCCGAGTAGTGTACCCTGCTCCCCGAGTAGTGTACCCTGCTCCCCGAGTAGTGTTCCCTGCTCCCCGAGTAGTGTTCCCTGCTCCCCGAGTAGTGTACCCTGCTCCCCGAGTAGTGTACCCTGCTCCCCGAGTAGTGTACCCTGCCCCCCGAGTAGTGTACCCTGCTCCCCGAGTAGTGTAACCTGCTCCCCGAGTAGTGTACCCTGCTCCCCGAGTAGTGTACCCTGCTCCCCGAGTAGTGTTCCCTGCTCCCCGAGTAGTGTTCCCTGAGTAGTGGACCCTGCTCCCTGAGTAGTGGACCCTGCTCCCTGAGTAGTGTACCCTGCTCCCTGAGTACCTGCTCCCTGAGTAGTGTTCCCTGAGTAGTGTTCCCTGAGCAGTGTTCCCTGAGTAGTGTTCCCTGAGTAGTGTTCTCTGCTCCCTGAGTACCTGCTCCCTGAGTAGTGTTCCCTGCTCCCTGAGTACCTGCTCCCTGAGTAGTGTTCCCTGCTCCCTGAGTAGTGTTCCCTGCTCCCTGAGTAGTGTTCCCTGCTCCCTGAGTAGTGTTCCCTGCTCCCCGAGTAGTGTTCCCTGCTCCCCGAGTAGTGTTCCCTGCTCCCCGAGTAGTGTACCCTGCTCCCTGAGTACCTGCTCCCTGAGTAGTGTTCCCTGAGTAGTGTTCCCTGAGCAGTGTTCCCTGAGTAGTGTTCCCTGAGTAGTGTTCCCTGCTCCCTGAGTACCTGCTCCCTGAGTAGTGTTCCCTGCTCCCTGAGTACCTGCTCCCTGAGTAGTGTTCCCTGCTCCCTGAGTAGTGTTCCCTGCTCCCTGAGTAGTGTTCCCTGCTCCCTGAGTAGTGTATCCTGCTCCCTGAGTAGTGTTCCCTGCTCCCCGAGTAGTGTTCCCTGCTCCCCGAGTAGTGTACCCTGCTCCCCGAGTAGTGTACCCTGCCCCCCGAGTAGTGTACCCTGCCCCCCGAGTAGTGTACCCTGCTCCCCGAGTAGTGTATCCTGCTCCCCGAGTAGTGTACCCTGCTCCCCGAGTAGTGTACCCTGCTCCCCGAGTAGTGTTCCCTGCTCCCCGAGTAGTGTTCCCTGAGTAGTGTACCCTGCTCCCTGAGTAGTGTACCCTGCTCCCTGAGTAGTGTACCCTGCTCCCTGAGTAGTGTACCCTCCTCCCTGAGTAGTGTTCCCTGCTCCCTGAGTAGTGTTCCCTGCTCCCCGAGTAGTGTTCCCTGCTCCCCGAGTAGTGTTCCCTGCTCCCCGAGTAGTGTTCCCTGCTCCCCGAGTAGTGTACCCTGCTCCCCGAGTAGTGTACCCTGCTCCCCGAGTAGTGTACCCTGCTCCCCGAGTAGTGTACCCTGCTCCCCGAGTAGTGTACCCTGCCCCCCGAGTAGTGTACCCTGCTCCCCGGGTAGTGTATCCTGCTCCCCGAGTAGTGTTCCCAGAGTAGTGTTCCCTGCTCCCTGAGTAGTGTTCCCTGCTCCCTGAGTAGTGTTCCCTGCTCCCTGAGTAGTGTTCCCTGCTCCCCGGGTAGTGTACCCTGCTCCCCGAGTAGTGTACCCTGCTCCCCGAGTAGTGTACCCTGCTCCCCGAGTAGTGTACCCTGCTCCCCGAGTAGTGTTCCCTGCTCCCCGAGTAGTGTTCCCTGCTCCCCGAGTAGTGTACCCTGCTCCCCGAGTAGTGTACCCTGCTCCCCGAGTAGTGTACCCTGCCCCCCGAGTAGTGTACCCTGCTCCCCGAGTAGTGTAACCTGCTCCCCGAGTAGTGTACCCTGCTCCCCGAGTAGTGTACCCTGCTCCCCGAGTAGTGTTCCCTGCTCCCCGAGTAGTGTTCCCTGAGTAGTGGACCCTGCTCCCTGAGTAGTGTACCCTGCTCCCTGAGTAGTGTACCCTGCTCCCTGAGTACCTGCTCCCTGAGTAGTGTTCCCTGAGTAGTGTTCCCTGAGCAGTGTTCCCTGAGTAGTGTTCCCTGAGTAGTGTTCTCTGCTCCCTGAGTACCTGCTCCCTGAGTAGTGTTCCCTGCTCCCTGAGTACCTGCTCCCTGAGTAGTGTTCCCTGCTCCCTGAGTAGTGTTCCCTGCTCCCTGAGTAGTGTTCCCTGCTCCCTGAGTAGTGTTCCCTGCTCCCTGAGTAGTGTTCCCTGCTCCCCGAGTAGTGTTCCCTGCTCCCCGAGTAGTGTTCCCTGCTCCCCGAGTAGTGTACCCTGCTCCCTGAGTACCTGCTCCCTGAGTAGTGTTCCCTGAGTAGTGTTCCCTGAGCAGTGTTCCCTGAGTAGTGTTCCCTGAGTAGTGTTCCCTGCTCCCTGAGTACCTGCTCCCTGAGTAGTGTTCCCTGCTCCCTGAGTACCTGCTCCCTGAGTAGTGTTCCCTGCTCCCTGAGTAGTGTTCCCTGCTCCCTGAGTAGTGTTCCCTGCTCCCTGAGTAGTGTATCCTGCTCCCTGAGTAGTGTTCCCTGCTCCCCGAGTAGTGTTCCCTGCTCCCCGAGTAGTGTACCCTGCTCCCCGAGTAGTGTACCCTGCCCCCCGAGTAGTGTACCCTGCCCCCCGAGTAGTGTACCCTGCTCCCCGAGTAGTGTATCCTGCTCCCCGAGTAGTGTACCCTGCTCCCCGAGTAGTGTACCCTGCTCCCCGAGTAGTGTTCCCTGCTCCCCGAGTAGTGTTCCCTGAGTAGTGTACCCTGCTCCCTGAGTAGTGTACCCTGCTCCCTGAGTAGTGTACCCTGCTCCCTGAGTAGTGTTCCCTGCTCCCCGAGTAGTGTTCCCTGCTCCCCGAGTAGTGTTCCCTGCTCCCCGAGTAGTGTACCCTGCTCCCTGAGTACCTGCTCCCTGAGTAGTGTTCCCTGAGTAGTGTTCCCTGAGCAGTGTTCCCTGAGTAGTGTTCCCTGAGTAGTGTTCCCTGCTCCCTGAGTACCTGCTCCCTGAGTAGTGTTCCCTGCTCCCTGAGTACCTGCTCCCTGAGTAGTGTTCCCTGCTCCCTGAGTAGTGTTCCCTGCTCCCCGAGTAGTGTACCCTGCTCCCCGAGTAGTGTACCCTGCTCCCCGAGTAGTGTACCCTGCTCCCCGAGTAGTGTACCCTGCCCCCCGAGTAGTGTACCCTGCTCCCCGAGTAGTGTATCCTGCTCCCCGAGTAGTGTACCCTGCTCCCCGAGTAGTGTACCCTGCTCCCCGAGTAGTGTTCCCTGCTCCCCGAGTAGTGTTCCCTGAGTAGTGTACCCTGCTCCCTGAGTAGTGTACCCTGCTCCCTGAGTAGTGTACCCTCCTCCCTGAGTAGTGTTCCCTGCTCCCCGAGTAGTGTACCCTGCTCCCCGGGTAGTGTACCCTGCTCCCCGGGTAGTGTACCCTGCTCCCCGGGTAGTGTTCCCTGCTCCCCGGGTAGTGTACCCTGCTCCCCGGGTAGTGTACCCTGCTCCCCGGGTAGTGTACCCTGCTCCCCGGGTAGTGTACCCTGCTCCCCGGGTAGTGTACCCTGCTCCCCGGGTAGTGTTCCCTGCTCCCCGGGTAGTGTTCCCTGCTCCCCGGGTAGTGTTCCCTGCTCCCCGGGTAGTGTTCCCTGCTCCCCGGGTAGTGTTCCCTGCTCCCCGGGTAGTGTTCCCTGCTCCCCGGGTAGTGTTCCCTGCTCCCCGGGTAGTGTTCCCTGCTCCCCGGGTAGTGTACCCTGCTCCCCGAGTAGTGTTCCCTGCTCCCCGAGTAGTGTTCCCTGCTCCCCGAGTAACTGCTCCCTGGGTAGTGTTCCCTGAGTAGTGTTCCCTGCTCCCCGAGTAGTGTATCCTGCTCCCTGAGTAGTGTTCCCAGAGTAGTGTTCCCTGCTCCCTGAGTAGTGTTCCCTGCTCCCTGAGTAGTGTTCCCTGCTCCCTGAGTAGTGTTCCCTGCTCCCTGGGTAGTGTACCCTGCTCCCTGAGTAGTGTTCCCTGCTCCCTGAGTAGTGTTCCCTGCTCCCTGAGTAGTGTTCCCTGCTCCCTGAGTAGTGTTCCCTGCTCCCCGAGTAGTGTTCCCTGCTCCCCGAGTAGTGTACCCTGCTCCCCGAGTAGTGTACCCTGCTCCCCGAGTAGTGTACCCTGCTCCCCGAGTAGTGTACCCTGCTCCCCGAGTAGTGTACCCTGCCCCCCGAGTAGTGTACCCTGCTCCCCGGGTAGTGTATCCTGCTCCCTGAGTAGTGTTCCCAGAGTAGTGTTCCCTGCTCCCTGAGTAGTGTTCCCTGCTCCCTGAGTAGTGTTCCCTGCTCCCTGAGTAGTGTTCCCTGCTCCCTGGGTAGTGTACCCTGCTCCCCGAGTAGTGTACCCTGCTCCCCGAGTAGTGTACCCTGCTCCCCGAGTAGTGTACCCTGCTCCCCGAGTAGTGTACCCTGCTCCCCGAGTAGTGTACCCTGCTCCCCGAGTAGTGTTCCCTGCTCCCCGAGTAGTGTTCCCTGCTCCCCGAGTAGTGTACCCTGCTCCCCGAGTAGTGTACCCTGCTCCCCGAGTAGTGTACCCTGCCCCCCGAGTAGTGTACCCTGCTCCCCGAGTAGTGTATCCTGCTCCCCGAGTAGTTTACCCTGCTCCCCGAGTAGTGTACCCTGCTCCCCGAGTAGTGTTCCCTGCTCCCCGAGTAGTGTTCCCTGAGTAGTGTACCCTGCTCCCTGAGTAGTGTACCCTGCTCCCTGAGTAGTGTACCCTGCTCCCTGAGTACCTGCTCCCTGAGTAGTGTTCCCTGAGTAGTGTTCCCTGAGCAGTGTTCCCTGAGTAGTGTTCCCTGAGTAGTGTTCTCTGCTCCCTGAGTACCTGCTCCCTGAGTAGTGTTCCCTGCTCCCTGAGTACCTGCTCCCTGAGTAGTGTTCCCTGCTCCCTGAGTAGTGTTCCCTGCTCCCTGAGTAGTGTTCCCTGCTCCCTGAGTAGTGTTCCCTGCTCCCCGAGTAGTGTTCCCTGCTCCCCGAGTAGTGTTCCCTGCTCCCCGAGTAGTGTTCCCTGCTCCCCGAGTAGTGTACCCTGCTCCCTGAGTACCTGCTCCCTGAGTAGTGTTCCCTGAGTAGTGTTCCCTGCTCCCTGAGTACCTGCTCCCTGAGTAGTGTTCCCTGCTCCCTGAGTACCTGCTCCCTGAGTAGTGTTCCCTGCTCCCTGAGTAGTGTTCCCTGCTCCCTGAGTAGTGTTCCCTGCTCCCTGAGTAGTGTATCCTGCTCCCTGAGTAGTGTTCCCTGCTCCCCGAGTAGTGTACCCTGCTCCCCGAGTAGTGTACCCTGCTCCCCGAGTAGTGTACCCTGCTCCCCGAGTAGTGTACCCTGCCCCCCGAGTAGTGTACCCTGCTCCCCGAGTAGTGTACCCTGCTCCCCGAGTAGTGTACCCTGCTCCCCGAGTAGTGTACCCTGCTCCCCGAGTAGTGTTCCCTGCTCCCCGAGTAGTGTTCCCTGAGTAGTGTACCCTGCTCCCTGAGTAGTGTACCCTCCTCCCCGAGTAGTGTTCCCTGCTCCCCGAGTAGTGTTCCCTGCTCCCCGAGTAGTGTACCCTGCTCCCTGAGTACCTGCTCCCTGAGTAGTGTTCCCTGAGTAGTGTTCCCTGAGTAGTGTTCCCTGAGCAGTGTTCCCTGAGTAGTGTTCCCTGAGTAGTGTTCCCTGCTCCCTGAGTACCTGCTCCCTGAGTAGTGTTCCCTGCTCCCTGAGTACCTGCTCCCTGAGTAGTGTTCCCTGCTCCCTGAGTAGTGTTCCCTGCTCCCCGAGTAGTGTACCCTGCTCCCCGAGTAGTGTACCCTGCTCCCCGAGTAGTGTACCCTGCCCCCCGAGTAGTGTACCCTGCCCCCCGAGTAGTGTACCCTGCTCCCCGAGTAGTGTATCCTGCTCCCCGAGTAGTGTACCCTGCTCCCCGAGTAGTGTACCCTGCTCCCCGAGTAGTGTTCCCTGCTCCCCGAGTAGTGTTCCCTGAGTAGTGTACCCTGCTCCCTGAGTAGTGTACCCTCCTCCCTGAGTAGTGTTCCCTGCTCCCCGAGTAGTGTTCCCTGCTCCCCGAGTAGTGTACCCTGCTCCCTGAGTACCTGCTCCCTGAGTAGTGTTCCCTGAGTAGTGTTCCCTGAGTAGTGTTCCCTGAGTAGTGTTCCCTGAGCAGTGTTCCCTGAGTAGTGTTCCCTGAGTAGTGTTCCCTGCTCCCTGAGTACCTGCTCCCTGAGTAGTGTTCCCTGCTCCCTGAGTACCTGCTCCCTGAGTAGTGTTCCCTGCTCCCTGAGTAGTGTTCCCTGCTCCCTGAGTAGTGTTCCCTGCTCCCTGAGTAGTGTTCCCTGCTCCCTGAGTAGTGTATCCTGCTCCCTGAGTAGTGTTCCCTGCTCCCTGAGTAGTGTTACCTGCTCCCCGAGTAGTGTACCCTGCTCCCCGAGTAGTGTTCCCTGCTCCCCGAGTAGTGTTCCCTGCTCCCCGAGTAGTGTACCCTGCTCCCCGAGTAGTGTACCCTGCTCCCCGAGTAGTGTTCCCTCCTCCCCGAGTAGTGTTCCCTGCTCCCCGAGTAGACTACCCTGCTCCCCGAGTAGTGTACCCTGCTCCCCGAGTAGTGTTCCCTGCTCCCCGAGTAGTGTTCCCTGCTCCCCGAGTAGTGTTCCCTGCTCCCCGAGTAGTGTACCCTGCTCCCCGAGTAGTGTACCCTGCTCCCTGAGTAGTGTACCCTGCTCCCCGGGTAGTGTACCCTGCTCCCCGGGTAGTGTACCCTGCTCCCCGGGTAGTGTTCCCTGCTCCCCGGGTAGTGTTCCCTGCTCCCCGGGTAGTGTTCCCTGCTCCCCGGGTAGTGTTCCCTGCTCCCCGGGTAGTGTTCCCTGCTCCCCGAGTAGTGTTCCCTGCTCCCCGAGTAGTGTACCCTGCTCCCCGAGTAGTGTACCCTGCTCCCCGAGTAGTGTTCCCTGCTCCCCGAGTAGTGTACCCTGCTCCCCGAGTAGTGTACCCTGCTCCCCGAGTAGTGTTCCCTGCTCCCCGAGTAGTGTTCCCTGCTCCCCGAGTAGTGTTCCCTGCTCCCCGAGTAGTGTTCCCTGCTCCCCGAGTAGTGTTCCCTGCTCCCCGAGTAGTGTACCCTGCTCCCCGAGTAGTGTTCCCTGCTCCCCGAGTAGTGTTCCCTGCTCCCCGAGTAGTGTACCCTGCTCCCCGAGTAGTGTTCCCTGCTCCCCGAGTAGTGTTCCCTGCTCCCCGAGTAGTGTTCCCTGCTTCCCGAGTAGTGTTCCCTGCTCCCCGAGTAGTGTTCCCTGCTCCCCGAGTAGTGTACCCTGCTCCCCGAGTAGTGTACCCTGCTCCCCGAGTAGTGACCTATATAGGGAATAGGGTGCTATTTGAGACTTGGGACAGAGCCTAACTCATAATTTGCTTGGGTGATGGTTCTTATCTGTCACCATAGCAACAAGCGATGTAAAACCATTTCCTTATGTAATCACCACCATCATCCTCTGGTTCTGAAAGACCTCCATTTCCTCCAGCTCACACACACACACACCGCAATGAGTGTGTGTCTGTTGTGTGTTAGTAGATCCATTCAAGAAGAGGGAAATGCAGTTGGTTTTGAAAACACTTTAACACAACTGTCAAATGAGTGTATCTCGGGATGTGTTGATCTCCAGTCGCTGCTGACACCTTTGTGTGAGGAGCAGGAGGAAGGAGACCGAGGAATAATATATCGGTACTTCACAAACTCACACTCATCTTCCTGCAAGAGGTCTAACGCACACACACACACACACACACACACACACACACACACACACACACACACACACACTGCAGAGAGTATTAAGAACCCAAGACCCTCTCTGTCTACAGTGCATTCAGAAAGTATTCAGACCCCTTGACCTTTTCTACATTTTGTTACGTTACAGCCTTATTCTAAAATGGATTCAATAAATAATTTTCTTCATGGATCTACACACAATATCCCATAACGACAAAGTGAAAACAGGTTTTTTAAATGTTTTGCGAATCTATTAAAAATAAAAAAACATATACCTTATATACATAAGTATTCAGACCCTTTGCTCTAAGACTCGAAATTGAGCTCAGGTGCATCCTGTATCCATTGATCATCCTTGAGATGTTTCTACAAGTTGATTGGAGTCCACCTGTGGTAAATTCAATTGGATTGGACATGATTTAGAAAGGCACACACTTGTCTATATAAGGGCCCACAGTTGACAGTGCATGTCAGAGCAAAAACCAAGCCGTGAGGTTGAAGGATTTGTCCGTAGAGCTCCGAGACAGGATTGTGTCGATGCACAGATCTGGAGAAGGGTACCAAAACATTTCTGCAACATTGAAGGTCCCCAAGAACACAGTGGCCTCCATCATTCTTAAATGGAAGACGTTTGGAACCACCAAGACTCTTCCTAGAGCTGGTCGCCCGGCCAAACTGAGCAATCGGGGGAGAAGGGCCTTGGTCAGGGAGGTGACGGAGAATCTGATGGTCACTGACAGAGCTCCAGAGTTCCTCTGTGGAGATGGGAGAACCTTCCAGAAGGACAACCATCTCTGCAGCACCAACCAGGCCTTTATGGTAGAGTGAACCGGCAGAAGCCAATCCTCAGTAAAAGGCACATGACAGCCCGCTTGGAGTTCGCCAAAAGACACCTAAAGACTTTTAGACCATAACAAACAAGATTCTCTGGTCTGATGAAACCAAGATTGAAGTCTGTGGCCTGAATGCCAAGCGTCACGTCTGGAGGAAACCTGGGACCATCCCTACGGTGAAGCTTGGTTGTGGAGGCATCATGGTGTGGGGATGTTTTTCTACGGCAGGGACTGGGAGACTAGTCAGGATCGAGGGGAAAGATGAACGGAGCAAAGTACAGAGATTCTTGATGAAAACTTTCTCCAGAGCACTCAGGACGTCAGACTGGGGCGAAGGTTCACCTTCCGACAGGACAACAATGCCAAGTCCACAGCCAAGACAACACAGGAGTGGCTTCGGGACAAGTCTCAATGTCTTTGTCTGGCCCAGCTAGAGCCCGGATTTGGACCTGATTTGAATATCTCTGGAGAGACCTGAAAAAATAGCTGTGCAGCGACGCCCCCCCCCCCCCCCCCCCCCCCCCCATCCAACCTGACAGAACTTGAGAGGATCTGCAGAGAAGAATGGGAGAAACTCCTCAAATACAGCTGTGCCAAGCTTGTAGCGTCAAACCCTAGAAGACTCGATGCTGTAATCACTGCCAAAGTGCTTTATCAAAGTACTGAGTAAAGGGTCTGGCTACTTATGTAAATGTAGAATTTCCAGGTAGTTTTTTAAATAAATGTGAAAACATTTCTAAAAACTTGTTTTTACTTTGTCATTATGGGGTATTTTGTTTGTAGATTGATGAGAGGAATTTAATCGATTTCAGAATAAGGCTGTAACGTAACAAAATGTTGAAAAAGTCAAGGGGTCTGAATACTTTCCAAATGCACTGTACCTCAGACCGGTCTCTCTCTGCGTCATACCCGTCTCTCTCTGTGTCAGACCGGTCTCTCTCTCTGCGTCATACCGGTCTCTCTCTCTACGTCAGATCGGTCTCTCTCTGGGTCAGACCGGTCTCTCTCTGCGTCAGACCGGTCTCTCTCTGCGTCAGACCGGTCTCTCTCTGCGTCAGACCGGTCTCTCTCTGCGTCAGACCGGTCTCTCTCTGCGTCAGACCGGTCTCTCTCTGCGTCAGACCGGTCTCTCTCTGCGTCAGACCGGTCTCTCTCTCTCTCTCTGGGTCAGACCGGTCTCTCTCTCTCTCTGCGTCAGACCGGTCTCTCTCTCTACGTCAGACCGGTCTCTCTCTCTACGTCAGACCGGTCTCTCTCTGGGTCAGACCGGTCTCTCTCTGGGTCAGACCGGTCTCTCTCTGGGTCAGACCGGTCTCTCTCTGGGTCAGACCGGTCTCTCTCTCTGCGTCATACCGGTCTCTTTCTGCGTCAGACCGGTCTCTCTCTCTGCGTCATACCGGTCTCTCTCTCTGCGTCATACCGGTCTCTCTCTCTGGGTCAGACCGGTCTCTCTCTGGGTCAGACCGGTCTCTCTCTGCGTCAGACCGGTCTCTCTCTGCGTCAGACCGGTCTCTCTCTGCGTCAGAC
>NC_074691.1:37512224-37529724 GCF_029448725.1 Salvelinus fontinalis
TCCTCCCCCTGTCTCTTCCTCTCCCTGTCTCTTCCTCCTCCCCCTGTCTCTTCCTCTCCCTGTCTCTTCCTCCTCCTCTTCCTCCTCCCCCTGTCTCTTCCTCCTCCTCTTCCTCCTCTCCCTGTCTCTTCCTCTCCCTGTCTCTTCCTCCTCCTCTTCCTCCTCCCCCTGTCTCTTCCTCCCCCTGTCTCTTCCTCCCCCTGTCTCTTCCTCCCCCTGTCTCTTCCTCTCCCTGTCTCTTCCTCCCCCTGTCTCTTCCTCCCCCTGTCTCTTCCTCCCCCTGTCTCTTCCTCCCCCTGTCTCTTCCTCCCCCTCTCTCTTCCTCCCCCTGTCTCTTCCTCCCCCTGTCTCTTCCTCCCCCTCTCTCTTCCTCCCCCTCTCTCTTCCTCCCCCTCTCTCTTCCTTCCCCTCTCTCTTCCTTCCCCTCTCTCTTCCTCCCCCTCTCTCTTCCTCCCCCTCTCTCTTCCTCTCCCTGTCTCTTCCTCTCCCTGTCTCTTCCTCCCCCTCTCTCTTCCTCCCCCTCTCTCTTCCTCCCCCTCTCTCTTCCTCCCCCTCTCTCTTCCCTCTCTCTTCCTCCCCCTCTCTCTTCCTCCCCCTCTCTCTTCTCCCCCCTCTCTCTTCCTCCCCCCTCTCTCTTCCCCCCCCCTGTCTCTTCCTCCCCCTCTCTCTTCCTCCCCCTCTCTCTTCCTCTCTCTTCCTCCCCCTGTCTCTTCCTCCCCGCCTCTCTCTTCCTCCCCCCTCTCTCTTCCTCCCCCTGTCTCTTCCTCCCCCTGTCTCTTCCTCCCCCTCTCTCTTCCTCCCCCCCTCTCTCTTCCTCCCCCCCTGTCTCTTCCTCCTCCCCCTGTCTCTTCCTCCTCCCCCTGTCTCCTCCTCCTCCCCCTGTCTCTTCCTCCTCCCCCTGTCTCTTCCTCATCCCCCTGTCTCTTCCTCCTCCCACTGTCTCTTCCTCCTCCCCCTGTCTCTTCCTCCTCCCCCTGTCTCTTCCTCCCCCCCTGTCTCTTCCTCCCCCCCTGTCTCTTCCTCCCCCCTGTCTCTTCCTCCTCCCCCTGTCTCTTCCTCCTCCCCCTGTCTCTTCCTCCCCCCCCTGTCTCTTCCTCCCCCTGTCTCTTCCTCCCCCCTCTCTCTTCCTCCCCCCTCTCTCTTCTTCCCCCCCTGTCTCTTCCTCCCCCTCTCTCTTCTTCCCCCCCCTGTCTCTTCCTCCCCCTGTCTCTTCCTCCCCCCTGTCTCCTCCTCCTCCCCCTGTCTCCTTCTCCTCCCCCTGTCTCCTCCTCCTCCCCCTGTCTCCTTCTCCTCCCCCTGTCTCCTCCTCCTCCCCCTGTCTCTTCCTCCTCCCCCTGTCTCTTCCTCCCCCCCTGTCTCCTCCTCCTCCCCCTGTCTCCTCCTCCTCCCCTGTCTCTTCCTCCTCCTTCCCCTGTCTCTGTCTCTTCCTCCCCCCCTGTCTCTTCCTCCTCCCCCTGTCTCTTCCTCCCCCCTGTCTCTTCCTCCCCCCTGTCTCTTCCTCCCCCCTGTCTCTTCCTCCTCCCCCTGTCTCTTCCTCCTCCCCCTGTCTCTTCCTCCTCCCCCTGTCTCTTCCTCCTCCCCCTGTCTCTTCCTCCTCCCCCTGTCTCTTTCTCCTCCCCCTGTCTCTTCCTCCTCCCCCTGTCTCTTCCTCCACCCCCTGTCTCTTCCTCCTCCCCCTGTCTCTTCCTCCTCCCCCTGTCTCTTCCTCCTCCCCCTGTCTCTTCCTCCTCCCCCTGTCTCTTCCTCCTCCCCCTGTCTCTTCCTCCTCCCCCTGTCTCTTCCTCCCCCCCTGTCTCTTCCTCCTCCCCCTGTCTCTTCTCTCTTCCTCCTCCCCCTGTCTCTTCCGCTCTCTTCCTCCTCTCCCTCTCTCTTCCTCCTCCCCCTGTCTCTTCCTCCTCCCCCTGTCTCTTCCTCCTCCCCCTGTCTCTTCCTCCTCCCCCTGTCTCTTCCTCCCCCCCTGTCTCTTCCTCCCCCCTCTCTCTCTACAGAGGTTGCTCTGAGCTCTACCGTATCCCGGTGGTTGAGTATAAGGGGAGTGGTGAGAGTGGTTCGTTTGACTACAAGTTCCCGTTCCGCAACAAAGACAACAAGTGGCAGAGAACCTCCAGTAGCCCCCAGCAGTCCCTGACGGCCTCCCCCCAGCCGCACACCCCCAACCGGGCCATCAGCCTGGGGAGCTCTGGGGGGAAGACCCTGTCTGCTGAACGCCCAGAGAGAAACGCAGCTATACCACGCAGTGTTAGTAGTGATGGACGGCCACTGGATACCAAGAGGTAGGGGAGAGTTGGGGTAGAGGGGGAGGAAGGGGAGAGTTGGGGTAGAGGGAGAGGTAGGGGAGAGTTGGGGTAGAGGGAGAGGTAGGGGAGAGTTGGGGTAGAGGGAGAGGTAGGGGAGAGTTGGGGTAGAGGGAGAGGTAGGGGAGAGTTGGGGTAGAGGGAGAGGTAGGGGAGAGTTGGGGTAGAGGGAGAGGTAGGGGAGAGGTTGGGGTAGAGGGAGAGGGAGAGGTAGGGGTAGAGGGAGAGGTAGAGGAGAGTTGGGGTAGAGGGAGAGGTAGGGGTAGAGGGAGAGGTAGGGGTAGAGGAGAGAGGTAGGGGTAGAGGAGAGAGGTAGGGTAGAGGTAGAGAGGAGAGGTAGAGGGAGGAGGTAGGGGTAGAGGGAGAGGTAGGGGTAGAGGGAGAGGTAGGGGAGAGTTGGGGTAGAGGGAGAGGTAGGGGAGAGTAGGGGTAGAGGGAGAGGTAGGGGAGAGGTTAGGGGTAGAGGGAGAGTTGGGGTAGAGGGAGAGGTAGAGGGAGAGGTTGGGGTAGAGGGAGAGGTAGGGGTAGAGGGAGAGGTAGGGGTAGAGGGAGAGGGTAGGGGTAGAGGAGAGAGGTAGGGGTAGAGGGAGGAGGTAGGGGTAGAGGAGAGAGGTAGGGGTAGAGGGAGAGGTAGGGGTAGAGGGAGAGGTAGGGGTAGAGGGAGGAGGTAGGGGTAGAGGGAGAGGTAGGGGTAGAGGTTGAGGGAGGAGGTAGAGGAGAGGGGGTAGAGAGGAGGAGGTAGAGGAGGAGGTAGGGGTAGAGGGAGAGGTAGGGGTAGAGGGAGGAGGTAGAGGAGAGGTAGGGGTAGAGGAGGAGGTAGAGGGAGGAGGTAGTAGAGGTAGGGGTAGAGGAGGAGGAGTTGAGGAGGAGGAGAGGTAGGGAGAGGAGGTAGAGAGGAGGAGGTAGGGGAGAGGAGGAGGTAGAGGGAGAGGAGAGAGGTAGGAGGTAGAGAGGAGGAGGTAGGGGAGGAGGTTAGGGGTAGAGGAGAGAGGTAGAGAGAGGTAGGGGTAGAGGGAGAGGTAGGGGAGAGGAGGAGGTAGAGGGAGAGGTAGAGAGGAGGGGTAGAGGGAGAGGTAGGAGAGGTAGGGGTAGAGAGGAGGAGGTAGGGGAGAGGAGGGGTAGAGGGAGGAGGTAGGGGTAGAGGGAGGAGGTAGGGGTAGAGGAGAGAGGTAGGGGTAGAGGGAGAGTTGGGGTAGAGGTAGGGGTAGAGGGAGGAGGTAGAGGGAGAGGTAGGGGTAGAGGAGAGAGGTAGGGGGAGGAGGTAGGGGTAGAGGGAGGAGGTAGGGGTAGAGGGAGAGGTAGGGTAGAGGAGGAGGTAGGGGTAGAGGAGAGAGGTAGGGGTAGAGGGAGGAGGAGGGTAGAGGTAGGGGTAGAGGGAGGAGGTAGTAGAGGAGGAGGTAGGGTAGAGGAGAGAGGTAGGGGTAGAGGGAGGAGGTAGAGGGAGGAGGAGAGAGGTAGGGGTAGAGGGAGGAGGTAGGGGTAGAGGAGGAGGTAGAGGGAGAGGAGAGAGGTAGGGGTAGAGGGAGGAGGTAGGGGTAGAGGAGAGAGGTAGGGGTAGAGGGAGGAGGTAGGGGTAGGGAGGAGGTAGAGAGGTAGGGGTAGAGGAGAGAGGTAGGGAGAGGAGGAGGTAGAGGGAGGAGGTAGGAGGAGAGTTGGGGTAGAGGGAGAGGTAGGGAGAGGGGAGGTAGAGGAGGAGGTAGGGGAGAGGTTGGGGTAGAGGGAGAGGTAGGGGAGAGGTAGGGGTAGAGGAGAGAGGTAGGGGTAGAGGGAGGAGGTAGGGGTAGAGGGAGAGGTAGGGGTAGAGGGAGAGGTAGGGGTAGAGGAGGAGGTAGGGGTAGGGGTAGAGGAGGAGGTAGGGGTAGAGGAGAGAGGTAGGGGTAGAGGAGAGAGGTAGGGGTAGAGGAGAGAGGTAGGGGTAGAGGGAGAGGTAGGGGTAGAGGAGAGAGGTAGGGGTAGAGGGAGAGGTAGGGGTAGGGGTAGAGGGAGAGTAGGGGTAGAGGGAGGAGGTAGGGTAGAGGAGAGAGGTAGGGGTAGAGGAGAGAGGTAGGGGTAGAGGAGAGAGGTAGGGGTAGAGGGAGGAGGTAGGGGTAGAGGGAGAGGTAGAGGGAGGAGGTAGAGGGAGGAGGTAGGGGTAGAGGGAGGAGGTAGGGGTAGAGGGAGAGGTAGGGGTAGAGGGAGAGGTAGGGGTAGAGGGAGAGGTAGGGGTAGAGGGAGAGGTAGGGGTAGAGGGAGAGGTAGGGGTAGAGGGAGAGGTAGAGGGAGAGGTAGGGGTAGAGGAGGAGGTAGGGGAGGAGGTAGGGTAGAGGGAGAGGTAGGGGTAGAGGGAGGAGGTAGGGGTAGAGGGAGAGGTAGGGTAGAGGTAGGGGTAGAGGAGGAGGTAGGGTAGAGGTAGGGGTAGAGGAGAGAGGTAGGGGTAGAGGAGAGAGGTAGGGGTAGAGGGAGAGGTAGGGGAGAGGGAGAGGTAGGGGTAGAGGGAGGAGGTAGGGGTAGAGGGAGGAGGTAGGGGTAGAGGAGAGAGGTAGGGGTAGAGGGAGGAGGTAGGGGTAGAGGAGAGAGGTAGGGGTAGAGGGAGGAGGTAGGGGTAGAGGGAGAGGAGGGGTAGAGGGAGGAGGTAGGGGTAGAGGAGAGAGGTAGGGGTAGAGGAGAGAGGTAGGGGTAGAGGGAGGAGGTAGAGGGAGAGGTAGGGGTAGAGGAGAGGTAGGGGTAGAGGAGAGAGGTAGGGGTAGAGGGAGAGGTAGGGTAGAGGGAGAGGTAGGGGTAGAGGGAGAGGTAGGGGTAGAGGGAGGAGGTAGGGGTAGAGGGAGAGGTAGGGGAGAGGTAGGGTAGAGGAGGAGGTAGGGAGAGGAGGGGTAGAGGGAGGAGGTAGAGGAGGAGGGGTAGAGGGAGGAGGTAGGGGAGGAGGTAGGGTAGAGGGAGAGGTAGGGGAGGAGGTAGGGGTAGAGGGAGGAGGTAGGAGGAGGAGGTAGGGGTAGAGGAGAGGTAGGGGTAGAGGGAGAGGTAGGGGTAGAGGAGAGAGGTAGGGGTAGAGGGAGAGGTAGGGGTAGAGGGAGGAGGTAGGGGTAGAGGGAGGAGGTAGGGGAGGAGGAGAGAGGTAGGGGTAGAGGGAGAGGTAGAGGGTAGGGGTAGAGGGAGGAGGTAGGGGTAGAGGTAGGGGTAGAGGAGGAGGTAGGGGTAGAGGAGAGAGGTAGGGGTAGAGGGAGGAGGTAGGGGTAGAGGGAGAGGTAGAGGTAGGGGTAGGGTAGAGGAGAGGTAGGGGTAGAGGGAGGAGGTAGGGGTAGAGGGAGAGGTAGGGGTAGAGGGAGAGGTAGGGGTAGAGGGAGGAGGTAGGGGTAGAGGGGAGGTAGAGGGAGAGGTAGGGGTAGAGGAGAGAGGTAGGGGTAGAGGAGAGGTAGAGGGAGGAGGTAGGGGTAGAGGGAGGAGGTAGGGGAGAGGTAGGGGTAGAGGGAGAGGTTGGGGTAGAGGGAGAGGTAGGGGTAGAGGGAGAGGTAGGGGTAGAGGGAGAGGTAGGGGTAGAGGGAGAGGTAGGGGAGAGGTTGGGGTAGAGGGAGAGTTGGGGTAGAGGGAGAGGTAGGGGTAGAGGGAGAGGTAGGGGAGAGGTGGGGTAGAGGGAGAGTTGAGGTAGGGGTAGAGGGAGAGGTAGGGGTAGAGGGAGAGGTAGGGGTAGAGGGAGAGGTAGGGTAGAGGGAGAGGTAGGGGAGAGGTTGGGGTAGAGGGAGAGGTAGGGGTAGAGAGAGGTTGGGGTAGAGGGAGAGGTAGGGGTAGAGGGAGAGGTAGGGGAGAGGTTGGGGTAGAGGGAGAGTTGGGGTAGAGGGAGAGGTAGGGGTAGGGGTAGAGTAGGGGTAGAGGGAGAGGTAGGGGTAGAGGGAGAGGTAGGGGTAGAGGGAGAGGTAGGGGTAGAGGGAGAGGTAGGGGTAGAGGGAGAGGTAGGGGTAGAGGGAGAGGTAGGGGTAGAGGGAGAGGTAGGGGTAGAGGGAGAGGTAGGGGTAGAGGGAGAGGTAGGGGTAGAGGGAGAGGTAGGGGTAGAGGGAGAGGTAGGGGTAGAGGGAGAGGTAGGGGTAGAGGGAGAGGTAGGGGTAGAGGGAGAGGTAGGGGTAGAGGGAGAGGTAGGGGTAGAGGGAGAGGTAGGGGTAGAGGGAGAGGTAGGGGTAGAGGGAGAGGTGGGGTAGAGGGAGAGGTAGGGGAGCGAGGGAAAGGTAGGGGAGCGAGGGAAAGGTAGGGGAGAGGTAGGAGAGCGAGGGAAAGGTAGGGGAGAGGTAGGGTAGAGGTAGAGGGAGAGGCAGGAGGAAATAAAATATTCCTGCTTTGACAACATTAGATTTTTTCTTTCATGTCAATAAAGTTATTTTGAATTTGGGAGAGGGGGAAGGGTGAGAGGGTTAATGTCTTCTCTCTGTATCTCCAAATTATTTATGTAATGTTCCTTCTTCTCTGGTAACCCCCATCCAGAATGTCTCCGGGCAGTGAGAACTATGCTCTGGTCTCCTCTCTGGCTCTGGGTCTGGGTTAGAGGGTTTAATGTCTATTCTGTGTTATCTCATCCCCTCCAGAATGTCTCCAGGCAGTGAGAACTATGCTCTGGTCTCCTCTCTGGCACTGGGTCTGGGCTAGAGGGTTTAATGTCTATTCTGTGTTATCTCATCCCCTCCAGAATGTCTCCAGGCAGTGAGAACTATGCTCTGGTCTCCTCTCTGGCACTGGGTCTGGGTCAGGGTCTGGGTCTGGGTTAGGGTCTGGGTTAGGGTCTGGGTCAGGGTCTGGGTTAGGGTCTGGGCTAGAGGGTTTAATGTCTATTCTGTGTTATCTCATCCCCTCCAGAATGTCTCCAGGCAGTGAGAACTATGCTCTGGTCTCCTCTCTGGGTCTGGGTCTGGGTCTGGGTTAGGGTCTGGGTTAGAGGGTTTAATGTCTATTCTGTGTTATCTCACCCCCTCCAGAATGTCTCCAGGCAGTGAGAACTATGCTCTGGTCTCCTCTCTGGGTCTGGGTCTGGGTTAGGGTCTGGGTTAGAGGGTTTAATGTCTATTCTGTGTTATCTCACCCCCTCCAGAATGTCTCCAGGCAGTGAGAACTATGCTCTGGTCTCCTCTCTGGCACTGGGTCTGGGTTAGAGGGTTTAATGTCTATTCTGTGTTATCTCATCCCCTCCAGAATGTCTCCAGGCAGTGAGAACTATGCTCTGGTCTCCTCTCTGGGTCTGGGTCTGGGTCTGGGCTAGGGTCTGGGTCAGGGTCTGGGCTAGGGTCTGGGTTAGAGGGTTTAATGTCTATTCTGTGTTATCTCATCCCCTCCAGAATGTCTCCAGGCAGTGAGAACTATGCTCTGGTCTCCTCTCTGGCACTGGGTCTGGGCTAGGGTCAGGGTCTGGGCTAGGGTCAGGGCTAGGGTTAGGGTCTGGGCTAGGGTCTGGGTTAGAGGGTTTAATGTCTATTCTGTGTTATCTCATCCCCTCCAGAATGTCTCCAGGCAGTGAGAACTATGCTCTGGTCTCCTCTCTGGGTCTGGATCTGGGTTAGGGTCTGGGCTAGAGGGTTTAATGTCTATTCTGTGTTATCTCATCCCCTCCAGAATGTCTCCAGGCAGTGAGAACTATGCTCTGGTCTCCTCTCTGGCACTGGGTCTGGGCTAGGGTCAGGGTCTGGGCTAGGGTCAGGGCTAGGGTCTGGGCTAGGGTCTGGGTTAGAGGGTTTAATGTCTATTCTGTGTTATCTCATCCCCTCCAGAATGTCTCCAGGCAGTGAGAACTATGCTCTGGTCTCCTCTCTGGCACTGGGTCTGGGCTAGGGTCTGGGTTTGGGCTAGGGTCAGGGTCTGGGCTAGGGTCTGGGTCAGGGTCTGGGCTAGGGTCTGTGTTATCTCATCCCCTCCAGAATGTCTCCAGGCAGTGAGAACTATGCTCTGGTCTCATCTCTGGCACTGGGTCTGGGTCTGGGTTAGGGTTAGGGTCAGGGTCTGGGTCTGGGTCAGGGTCTGGGTCAGGGTCTGGGCTAGGGTCAGGGTCTGGGTCAGGGTCTGGGCTAGGGTCAGGGTCTGGGTCAGGGTCTGGGTTATCTCATCCCCTCCAGAATGTCTCCAGGCAGTGAGAACTATGCTCTGGTCTCCTCTCTGGCACTGGGTCTGGGCTAGAGGGTTTAATGTCTATTCTGTGTTATCTCATCCCCTCCAGAATGTCTCCAGGCAGTGAGAACTATGCTCTGGTCTCATCTCTGGCACTGGGTCAGGGTCAGGGTTGGGGCTAGGATCAGGGGTCAGGGTCTGGGCTAGGGTCTGTGTTATCTCATCCCCTCCAGAATGTCTCCAGGCAGTGAGAACTATGCTCTGGTCTCCTCTCTGGCACTGGGTCTGGGCTAGGGTCTGGGTTAGAGGGTTTAATGTCTATTCTGTGTTATCTCATCCCCTCCAGAATGTCTCCAGGCAGTGAGAACTATGCTCTGGTCTCATCTCTGGCACTGGGTCAGGGTCAGGGTCGGGGCTAGGATCAGGGGTCAGGGTCAGGATCAGGGCTAGGGTCAGGGTCTGGGCTAGAGTCTGGGTCAGGGTCTGGGCTAGGGTCAGGGTCTGGGCTAGGGTCTGGGTTTGGGCTAGGGTCAGGGTCTGGGCTAGAGTCTGGGTCAGGGTCTGGGCTAGGGTCTGGGTTTGGGCTAGGGTCAGGGTCTGGGTTAGGGTCAGGGTCTGGGCTAGAGTCTGGGTCAGGGTCTGGGCTAGGGTCTGGGTTAGAGGGTTTAATGTCTATTCTGTGTTATCTCACCCCCTCCAGAATGTCTCCGGGCAGTGAGAACTATGCTCTGGTCTCCTCTCTGGCTCTGGGCCGTTCTCCTCACAACCGCTCTTCCTCCTCCAACGTCTCCTGCTCCACTGACACCTCGCAGCACTGGAAGAGTCAGAAGTCCATGCCTGAGGGGTAAGAGACGGAGTGTGTTCATGGTCTGTAGCATCCGTAACACAACCCTTTATGTAATAGTTAAGGAAGATGTTGACATGGGAGATGATTGGAAAGGAATGAAGCACTATATCCAACAATGAGTTTTTTTTTTTCGTTTTTACCCCGTTTTGAAAACGCTGTGGTGCCTGTTGACCAGCTTGTGTCCGTTACAGAGAAGAGGAACGTCAAGTTCCTCACGGCTCTGTCCGTGAATTGCATTAGTCGCAAATGGCATCTTTATTCCCTACGTAGGGAATAGTTTGCCGTTTGGTACGTAGCCCATGAATTAGTTCATGCAGAGGAAGCAACTTCTGCCCACAACTCTTCTTTTTAATTTACTTTAATTGTCTTTATCTTTGTAATTATAATATGGCTAGCACATGTTGTGTTACTAGGAAATTACATATCTGACGTTATGTTCTGTGTTCATGTCGAACATTTTTATTAAATTGTGTGTGTGTGTGTGTGTGTTCTAGGTTTGGAGAACACAGACAACACTCCCCTCTGTCTACAGAGCGACAGGTGGTAGGAGAAGGCGGGGCTAGTGGCAAGTCCACACCTAATTGGCCGAGAGTGGAGGAAGGGGGCGGACCCGACAGAGGTTCTACAGGTGAGATTGACCAATGGGAAAGATATTTGCTAATATAGAAAGAAAAGAGTGCTTTATTCCTACTGCCAGATATACACATTGTTGTCTGCAGTGATGTCCAGACATACTATCAAACCACTGACAAGAAGCAGAGTGTTGGGCCATAGTGATGTCATAGTATAACAGAAAGATATTGGACCATAGTGATGGCATAGTATAACAGAAAGATATTGGACCATAGTGATGGCATAGTATAACAGAAAGATATTGGACCATAGTGATGGCATAGTATAACAGAAAGATATTGGACCATAGTGATGGCATAGTATAACAGAAAGATATTGGACCATAGTGATGTCATAGTATAACAGAAAGATATTGGACCATAGTGATGTCATAGTATAACAGAAAGATATTGGACCATAGTGATGGCATAGTATAACAGAAAGATATTGGACCATAGTGATGTCATAGTATAACAGAAAGATATTGGACCATAGTGATGTCATAGTATAACAGAAAGATATTGGACCATAGTGATGGCATAGTATAACAGAAAGATATTGGACCATAGTGATGGCATAGTATAACAGAAAGATATTGGGCCATAGTGATGTCATAGTATAACAGAAAGATATTGGACCATAGTGATGTCATAGTATAACAGAAAGATATTGGACCATAGTGATGTCATAGTATAACAGAAAGATATTGGACCATAGTGATGTCATAGTATAACAGAAAGATATTGGACCATAGCGATGTCATAGTATAACAGAAAGATATTGGACCATAGTGATGGCATAGTATAACAGAAAGATATTGGACCATAGTGATGTCATAGTATAACAGAAAGATATTGGGCCATAGTGATGTCATAGTATAACAGAAAGATATTGGGCCATAGTGATGTCATAGTATAACAGAAAGATATTGGACCATAGTGATGTCATAGTATAACAGAAAGATATTGGACCATAGTGATGGCATAGTATAACAGAAAGATATTGGACCATAGTGATGTCATAGTATAACAGAAAGATATTGGGCCATAGTGATGTCATAGTATAACAGAAAGATATTGGGCCATAGTGATGTCATAGTATAACAGAAAGATATTGGACCATAGTGATGTCATAGTATAACAGAAAGATATTGGACCATAGTGATGGCATAGTATAACAGAAAGATATTGGACCATAGTGATGTCATAGTATAACAGAAAGATATTGGACCATAGTGATGTCATAGTATAACAGAAAGATATTGGGCCATAGTGATGTCATAGTATAACAGAAAGATATTGGGCCATAGTGATGTCATAGTTTAACCTGTTGGGGATGGGGGCGCTGTTTAGACTATTTATGCTAATGTGGCTAATTTTTTAAACGGCTTCCCACAAAATCCTTGATCGTACAATATGCATATTATTATTATTATTGGATAGAAAACAGTCTATAGTTTCTATAGGAGTTGAAATTTTGTCTCTAAGTGGAACAGAGCCCATTCTACAGCAATTTCCCTGACATGGAGTCAGATTTGAGAAACGTTGGCCACTTTTCTGAAGTCATTTAAACGGGCACTGTCGTTGCTATGACTATACGGACACTTCTTACGTCTTCCCCTGGATGCCTTTACGTGATGACGATTCCAACGGGCTCGATTGCTCGTTCACAGGCCCTACAAATGAAAAAAACCTTTAGCTAGCAAGTCTTTTCTTGCTGCGTAACGCGCGTGGAAGACACCGACCCTCTCCTGTTCCAAGCGTTAGTTTAGCCTGTTATATTTCTCCGGTCATCTTTTCACTCGTTATAGGAGTTACAAACATCACAAAGTAGTTAATTTAAAGCGTTTTATAGCAATTTATATCCGTTTAGTGCGATTTTGGGACATTTATTTTTGCAACGATGTGAAAAGTTGGTCACGCTTTTCAGTTCATCCCGAACGTAGTTGACATTTCCACATGGCAAGAGGACAGCTTTCCACCAAAAGACGATTTCTCCCAAGAAAGGATCCTTTGCCCAAGATACTGATGGAAGAACAGCTCAAGGTAGGACATTTTTATTATGATAAATCGTGTTTCTGTCGAAACATTTTAGTGGCTTAGGACGCCATGTTTTTTGACGTAGCTTCGCTTGGCGCAAACTGTATTGAAAAGTAAGGATAAATTAAAAAATGTAATAACGCAATTGTATTAAGAATTAAATTGTCTATCAATCCCTGTCCACCCTATATTTTTTAGTCACGTTTATGAGTATTTATGTATAAGAGTAGATCACTGTCTAAGTGGCGCAAGGACGTTTTCTTTACCAGCTTGTCTACATTTCACATTGTCTAACCATGATTTTGGTGGCTAAATATAAACATTTTCGATCAAACTGTATATGCATGTTGTAATGTGATGTTACAGGAGTGTCATCGGAAGAATTCTGAGAAGGTTAGTGAAAAAATTAATATCTTTTGGCGATGTTGACTTTTATCGCTCACTTTGGCTAGAATCAATGCTGGGCTGCTAATTGCTATGTGCTAAGCTAATATAACGATTTATTGTGTTTTCGCTGTAAGACACTTAGAAAATCTGAAATATTGTCTGTATTCACAGGATCTGTGTCTTTCGATTCGTGTATGCTGTGTATTTTTACGAAATGTTTGATGATTAGTAGTTAGGTAAACACGTTGCTCATTGTAATTATTCTAGTCCATTTGTGATGGTGGGTGCAATTGTAAACTATGCCATCTACCTGAAATATGCACTTTTTTCTAACAAAACCTATCCCATACCATAAATATGTTATCAGACTGTCATCTAATGAGTTTTTTTGTTGGTTAGAGGCTATAAATATCTTAGTTTAGCCGAATTGGTGATGGCTACTGGTGTTGGTGGACAAATAAAAGATGGTGGAATATGCTAATGTGTTTTTAGGTAATAGATGTACATCTTTACATATTGTGTCTTCCCTGTAAAACATTTTAAAAATGGGAAATGTTGACTGGATTCATAAGATCTGTGTCTTTCATTAGCTGTATTGGACTTTAATGTGTGAAAGTTAAATATTTTAAAAAAATATTTTTTTTGAATTTCGCGGCACTGGTTTTTCAGTGGGGGGGGGGGGGGGAGTGCCGCTAGCGGCACGCTGATCCTAGACAGGATAACAGAAAGATATTGGACCATAGTGATGTCATAGTATAACAGAAAGATATTGGACCATAGAGATGTAACACACACACACCTACTCCGAAACATACACACACACCTACTCCTAAACACACACACACACACACCTACTCCTAAACACACACACACACCTACTCCAAAACACACACACACACACCTACTCCTAAACACACACACACACACACACACACACACACACACACACACACACACACACGCACACACCTACTCCTAAACACACACACACACACCTACTCCTAAACACACACACACACACCTACTCCTAAACACACACACACACACACACACGCCTACTCCTAAACACACACACACACACACCTACTCCTAAACACACACACACACCTACTCCTAAACACACACACACACACACCTACTCCTAAACACACACACCTACTCCTAAACACACACACACACACACACACACCTACTCCTAAACACACACACACACACACACACACCTACTCCTAAACACACACACACACACACACACACACACACACACACACACACACCTACTCCTAAACACACACACCTACTCCTAAACACACACACCTACTCCTAAACACACACACATACCTACTCCTTAACACACACACACACCTACTCCTAAACACACACACACCTACTCCTAAACACACACACACCTACTCCTAAACACACCATGAACACACTCCATCTCTTACGAGAGAGAGACTCTCTGTCACAAAGAAAGCATGGTTGTGTGGGTATCTGCTGCTGTGGGTGACAGTAGTTCCCATGGTTCTTCTTGTATGAAACGGCTGTTGGCTTTGACAGCACTGACACTCTTACTCATACTCTTCTTCCTCCTGTCAGAACACACACACACACACACACACACACACACACACACACACACACACACACACACACACACACACACACACACACACACACTTCTAAGAGCCACAGGTACTGTTAAAACCCCATTTTGAATGTCTCTTCAGCTATGTCAAATCAGATCCAACCCAGTCCAGTGTGACCCAGTCCAGTGTGACCCAGTCCAGTGTGACCCAGTCCAGTGTGACCCAGTCCAGTGTGACCCAGTCCAGTGTAACCCAGTCCAGTGTGACCCATTCCAGTGTGACCCAGTCCAGTATAACCCAGTCCAGTATAACCCAGTCCAGTATAACCCAACCCAGTCCAGTATAACCCAACCCAGTCCAGTATAACCCAACCCAGTCCAGTATAACCCAACCCAGTCCAGTATAACCCAGTCCAGTATAACCCAGCCCAGTATAACCCAGTCCAGTATAACCCAGTCCAGTCCAGTATAACCCAGTCCAGTGTGACCCAGTCCAGTATAACCCAGTCCAGTGTAACCCAGTCCAGTGTAACCCAGTCCAGTATGACCCAGTCCAGTGTGACCCAGTCCAGTGTGACCCAGTCCAGTATAACCCAGTCCAGTATAACCCAGTCCAGTGTGACCCAGTCCAGTATAACCCAGCCCAGTATGACCCAGTCCAGTGTGACCCAGTCCAGTGTGACCCAGTCCAGTGTGACCCAGTCCAGTGTGACCCAGTCCAGTGTAACCCAGTCCAGTATGACCCATCCCAGTTTAAAGCCACAGGAATCCTGTAAATCAGTTTTATATGTAATTGTAATTCTGAAGATTTCAGCCCAGTGCTGGCAGGTCCAGTTCAGCCAAGCATCACTTAATCTCTCTCATCCTCTTCTCTGACCTCTTGACCCCTCAATCTCTCTCATCCTCTTCTCTGACCTCTTGACCCCTCAATCTCTCTCATCCTCTTCTCTGACCTCTTGACCCCTCAATCTCTCTCATCCTCTTCTCTGACCTCTTGACCCCTCAATCTCTTCTGGTGACGTGTTCCCTCCTCTCCTCCATCCTGAAATAACATCAGTCATGGTCTCACCATACAGGGATGGAAACCATGGCCACACATACGGAGACACACGAAGACACAGACACACGGAGACACACACAGACACAGACACGGAGAGACACAGACACGGAGAGACACAGACACGGAGAGACACAGACACGGAGAGACACAGACACGGAGAGACACAGACACGGAGAGACACAGACACGGAGAGACACAGACACGGAGAGACACAGACACGGAGAGACACAGACACGGAGACACACAGACACGGAGACACACAGACACGGAGACACACAGACACGGAGACACACAGACACGGAGACACACAGACACGGAGACACACAGACACGGAGACACACAGACACGGAGAGACACAGACACGGAGAGACACAGACACGGAGAGACACAGACACGGAGAGACACAGACACGGAGAAACACAGACACGGAGAGACACAGACACGGAGAGACACAGACAGGGAGAGACACAGACACGGAGAGACACAGACAGACACGGAGACACACAGACACGGAGACACGGAGACACACAGACACGGAGACACACAGACAGACACGAAGACACAGACACACGGAGACACAGACACACGGAGACACACACAGACACAGACACGGAGAGACACAGACACGGAGAGGCACAGACACGGAGAGACACAGACACGGAGAGACACAGACACGGAGAGACACAGACACGGAGACACACAGACACGGAGAGACACAGACACGGAGAGACACAGACACGGAGACACACAGACACGGAGAGACACAGACACGGAGACACACAGACACGGAGACACACAGACACGGAGACACACAGACACGGAGACACACAGACACGGAGACACACAGACACGGAGACACACAGACACGGAGACACACAGACACGGAGACACACAGACACGGAGACACACAGACACGGAGACACACAGACACGGAGACACACACAGACACGGAGACACACACAGACACAGACACGGAGAGACACAGACACGGAGAGACACAGACACGGAGAGACACAGACACGGAGAGACACAGACACGGAGAGACACAGACACGGAGAGACACAGACACGGAGAGACACAGACACGGAGAGACACAGACACGGAGAGACACAGACACGGAGAGACACAGACACGGAGACACACAGACACGGAGACACACAGACACGGAGACACACAGACACGGAGACACACAGACACGGAGACACACAGACACGGAGACACACAGACAGACACGGAGACACACAGACGCGGAGACACACAGACAGACACGGAGACACACAGACGCACGGAGACACACAGACGCACGGAGACACACAGACAGACACGGAGACACACACGGAGACAGACACGGAGACACACACGGAGACACACACGGAGACACACACGGAGACACACACGGAGACACACACGGAGACACACACGGAGACACACACGGAGACACACACGGAGACACACACGGAGACACACAGACGCACGGAGACGCACACGGAGACACACAGACAGACACGGAGACACACAGACAGACACGGAGACACACAGACAGACAAGGAGACACACACGGAGACACACGGAGACACACAGACACGGAGACACACACGGAGACACACGGAGACACACAGACACGGAGACACACAGACACAGACACACACGGAGACACACACACAGACATAGACACGGAGACACACAGACGCACGGAGACACACAGACACACACGGAGACACACGGAGACACACACACAGACAGACACGGAGACACACGGAGACACACACACAGACAGACACGGAGACACACACGGAGACACACAGACAGACACGGAGACACACACGGAGACACACAGACAGACACGGAGACACACAGACGCACGGAGACACACGGAGACACACAGACAGACACGGAGACACACACGGAGACACACAGACACACGGAGACACACACGGAGACACACAGACACACGGAGACACACAGACACGGAGACACAGACACACGGAGACACAGACACAGACACGGAGACACAGACACGGAGACACACACAGACACACGGAGACACACACACACAGAGACACACACACACAGACACAGAGACACACACAGACACACGGAGACACAGACACGGAGACACACACACAGACACAGACACAGAGACACACAAACAGACACAGACACGGAGACACACACACGGAGGCACACACACACACGGAGGCACACACACACACGGAGGCACACACACACACGGAGGCACACACACACACGGAGGCACACACACACACGGAGGCACACACACACACGGAGGCACACACACACACGGAGGCACACACACACACGGAGGCACACACACACACACGGAGGCACACACACACACACGGAGGCACACACACACACACGGAGGCACACACACACACACGGAGGCACACACACACACGGAGGCACACACACACACGGAGACACACACACACACACGGAGACTCACACACAGACACAGACACAGACACACACACACACACGGAGACACACACACAGACACACACGGAGACACACAGACAGACACTGAGACACACACGGAGACACACAGACAGACACGGAGACACACAGACGCACGGAGACACACGGAGACACACAGAC
>NC_074691.1:37532224-37614829 GCF_029448725.1 Salvelinus fontinalis
GTTCATCATCTCTCTACAGTCCTCTCTGTTTTCTACTGTTCATCATCTCTCTACAGTCCTCTCTGTTTTCTACTGTTCTTCATCATCTCTCTACAGTCCTCTCTGTTTTCTACTCTTCATCATCATCTCTCTACAGTCCTCTCTGTGTTCTACTCTTCATCATCTCTCTACAGTCCTCTCTGTTTTCTACTGTTCTTCATCATCTCTCTACAGTCCTCTCTGTTCTCTACTGTTCATCATCTCTCTACAGTCCTCTCTGTTTTCTACTGTTCTTCATCATCTCTCTACAGTCCTCTCTGTTTTCTACTGTTCATCATCTCTCTACAGTCCTCTCTGTTTTCTACTCTTCATCATCATCTCTCTACAGTCCTCTCTGTTTTCTACTGTTCTTCATCATCTCTCTACAGTCCTCTCTGTTTTCTACTGTTCATCATCTCTCTACAGTCCTCTCTGTTTTCTACTGTTCTTCATCATCTCTCTACAGTCCTCTCTGTTTTCTACTGTTCATCATCTCTCTACAGTCCCTCTCTGTTTTCTACTCTTCGTCATCTCTCTACAGTCCTCTCTGTTTTCTACTCTTCATCATCTCTCTACAGTCCTCTCTGTTTTCTACTCTTCATCATCTCTACAGTCCTCTCTGTTTTCTACTCTTCATCATCTCTCTACAGTCCTCTCTGTTTTCTACTCTTCATCATCTCTACAGTCCTCTCTGTTTTCTACTCTTCATCATCTCTCTACAGTCCTCTCTGTTTTCTACTCTTCATCATCTCTACAGTCCTCTCTGTTTTCTACTGTTCATCATCTCTCTACAGTCCTCTCTGTTTTCTACTCTTCATCGTCTCTACAGTCCTCTCTGTTTTCTACTCTTCATCATCTCTACAGTCCTCTCTGTTTTCTACTCTTCATCATCTCTCTACAGTCCTCTCTGTTTCTCTTGCACACACACACAAACCACCCCACATAGCCGTGTCTCTCCCCTGGGTTCGTTGCTCACTAATTGCCTGTTCTGTCTATTTCTGTGTGGCTGTTGTGTAACACCTGGCCAATTTACATTATATAGACTTGTTTATTTAAACACACACACACACACACACACACACACACACACACACACACACACACACACACACACACACACACAAACTGTAGACGACCACAGACAGGCACACACACTGTACGTATGGCTGTGGAAAAATTGTAGCTAGTTTTTCAAGATGAATGGCTCTAAGGACCCTGTACGGAAACCTGTGGGATAATATTGTGTGTGTGTGTGTGTGTGTGTGTGTGTGTGTGTGTGTGTGTGTGTGTGTGTGTGTTTTAGAAGCTCCTGTGTCTTGTCCTGGGTACACCGGCGCGCCACGCATCCAGAGGCAGGAGCAGGTCATCCACCACTCCCCCAAGAAGAGCTCCCAGGTCAGGCTTCCCCCTGCACCACACTCCCCTGTCCTCACCTGGACCAGGGTGGAGGACCAAACATACAGTACTTCTTAACCCAACCATTTGGGGTGCATCTCAATAGTCAGAAAAATTACTTTCTGTCCTCATCAACTCTACTTCATCTGCACTGACCTGAAGACAGGATCTCTTGTCCAGGTCTTTCAGACTATTCAGATGACTCCGTTATGTTGTATAAAACCCTCTGCTGTAGCTGACTCCTGTCTAACCCCCCCCCCACCAGCCTGAGGGTCCTTCACCCTCCCAGCCTGAGGGTCCCTACTCCAGCAGTAACACCCTGTCCAGCACGGCCTCGAGCGGGGGCCACAGCGACACCGACAAGTGGTTCGACCTGGGGGTCCCCGGGGGACCAGGAGAGGCCCCTGACTCTGAACCCAACGGCCTGGGAGGGGGGTGCCTCCAGGGGGCCTCGGCCGACAGCGGGATAGACACCTCATCCTATGGAGGAGGGGGTGGGGGCCACTCACACCCCCACCAGGAGAGTTCCAGTTCCCTCTTGGCTCCTGGGGGTAGAGAGGGGAGGGATAGAGCTCCGTCCCCCTGGCATAGCCCCACTGAGGGGTGCAGGAGGGTCCTGGAGAGGTCCTCCCCAGCCGCAGAGAGCTCACAACCCCCAGGGGAGAGGGGAGAAGGGAAGGCTAGGACTCCTCCTACACGCCTACTGGTTAGAGATGGCAGCTCCTACAGTCTGAGTGATGCAGGATCGCACTCCAGGTATGGATGGGTGGGTTGGACAAGGCAAACACACAGTAGACACACACACAGTAGACACACACACAGTAGACACACGCACAGTAGACACACGCACAGTAGACACACGCACAGTTGACACACACACACACACACGCACAGTAGACACACACACACACACACGCACAGTAGACACACACACACACACACAGTAGACATAAACACACACAGTAGACATAAACACACACAGTAGACATAAACACACACAGTAGACATAAACACACACAGTAGACATAAACACACACAGTAGACATAAACACACACAGTAGACATAAACACACATAGTAGACATAAACACACACAGTAGACACACACACACACAGTAGACGTAGACACACACACACACACACACACAGTAGACACACACACACACACAGCAGACACACACACACAGTAGACACACACAACCTCCATGGAGTCATGTGACCGTGACATTAGCTAGGTCCGTCGCCTCTCTTTCTAGGGAACCTTGAATGATATTTATTTCTGTCAAGCAGTAGAGCTGAAATGGATGAACAGTGTCGTCTGTCACTAAGGGAAACAGTATCGTCTGTCACGCAGGGAAACGGCGTCGTCTGTCACGCAGGGAAACAGTATCGTCTGTCACTAAGGGAAACAGTATCGTCTGTCACGCAGGGAAACATTATCATCTGTCACTAAGGGAAACAGTATCGTCTGTCACGCAGGGAAACGGCGTCGTCTGTCACGCAGGGAAACGGTGTCGTCTGTCACCAAGGGAAACGGCGTCGTCTGTCACCAAGGGAAACGGTGTCGTCTGTCACCAAGGGAAACGGTGTCGTCTGTCACCAAGGGAAACGGCGTCGTCTGTCACCAAGGGAAACGGCATCGTCTGTCACGCAGGGAAACGGCATCGTCTGTCACGCAGGGAAACGGCGTCGTCTGTCACGCAGGGAAACGGCGTCGTCTGTCACGCAGGGAAACGGCGTCGTCTGTCACGCAGGGAAACGGTGTCGTCTGTCACGCAGGGAAACGGTGTCGTCTGTCACGCAGGGAAACGGTGTCGTCTGTCACGCAGAGAAACGGTGTCGTCTGTCACGCAGGGAAACGGTGTCGTCTGTCACCAAGGGAAACGGCGTCGTCTGTCACCAAGGGAAACGGCGTCGTCTGTCACCAAGGGAAACGGCGTCGTCTGTCACCAAGGGAAACGGCGTCGTCTGTCACCAAGGGAAACGGCGTCGTCTGTCACCAAGGGAAACGGCGTCGTCTGTCACCAAGGGAAACGGCGTCGTCTGTCACCAAGGGAAACGGCGTCGTCTGTCACCAAGGGAAACGGCGTCGTCTGTCACCAAGGGAAACGGCGTCGTCTGTCACCAAGGGAAACGGCGTCGTCTGTCACCAAGGGAAACGGCGTCGTCTGTCACCAAGGGAAACGGCGTCGTCTGTCACCAAGGGAAACGGCGTCGTCTGTCACGCAGGGAAACGGCGTCGTCTGTCACGCAGGGAAACGGCGTCGTCTGTCACTAAGGGAAACGGCGTCGTCTGTCACTAAGGGAAACGGCGTCGTCTGTCACTAAGGGAAACGGCGTCGTCTGTCACTAAGGGAAACGGCGTCGTCTGTCACTAAGGGAAACGGCGTCGTCTGTCACTAAGGGAAACGGCGTCGTCTGTCACTAAGGGAAACGGCGTCGTCTGTCACTAAGGGAAACGGCGTCGTCTGTCACTAAGGGAAACGGCGTCGTCTGTCACTAAGGGAAACGGCGTCGTCTGTCACTAAGGGAAACGGCATCGTCTGTCACGCAGGGAAACGGCATCGTCTGTCACGCAGGGAAACGGCATCGTCTGTCACTAAGGGAAACGGCATCGTCTGTCACGCAGGGAAACGGCATCGTCTGTCACTAAGGGAAACGGCATCGTCTGTCACGCAGGGAAACGGCATCGTCTGTCACTAAGGGGGAAACAGTGTCAACGGTAGCACAATACAGTGGCCTTGGTTTGATATTTTGATACTGTAGCAGAACACACACACTTCCTGTTCCAGAAATAGAGTTTGTTTAACGCCAGTAGTCCATTCATGTCATCCTCTGCTCTGACGTTGTTAGGGAAACGACTATGTAACACTCTGTAATCTCTACTAGTCTACTGAGGAATCTACAGATCAGCCTTTCTAAAAATGGGTTTTTAGCTCGTAGTTTTTAGCTCAAAGTCTAGATTATGTTTTTAACTCATAGTTATTAGTTCAAAGTCTAGATTATGTCCATGCCAGAGATTATAGTATTTTGTCCCTCCATGGCCGCTAGTTGAATCTCCCTGCAGTGACCTTTCTCTCCTCTCCCCCTGTCCTCCTCCTCCCCTCCTCTCTCCTCCCTCTTTCTCCCTTCTGCCCCGCCCCCTGTCCTCCTCTCCAGTTCCAGAGGCCACTCCCCCCGTGAGGACTCGTCTTCCTCAGCCACCTCCCCTTGCTCCCAGACGTCGGTCTCTCCCGGCCCCAAGACCTTCTACCCCCGTCAGGGAGCCACCTCCAAGTACCTCATCGGCTGGAGGAAGCCAGGATCCACCATCAACTCTGTCGACTTCGGAGACAACCGCAAGTAAGACCAGGCGGAAGTGGCCTTGTACCTTAGAATAGATCCTCTTTCAATACTTTATCGCCACCTTGTGGCTAAATGGAATATTACATACAGTGAATATAAGACAACTACTGACATTATACAGTGAATATAGACAATTACTGCCATTATACAGTGAATATAGACCACTACTTACATTATGCAGTGAATATAGACAACTAATGACATTATACAGTGAATATAGACAACTACTGACATTATACAGTGAATATAAACAACTACTGACATTATACAGTGAATATAGACATTATACAGTGAATATAGACAACTACTGACATTATACAGTGAATATAAGACAACTACTGACATTATACAGTGAATATAGATAACTACTGACATTATACAGTGAATATAGACAACTACTGACATTATACAGTGAATATAGACAACTACTGACATTATACAGTGAATATAGACAACTACTGACATTATACAGTGAATATAAACAACTACTGACATTATACAGTGAATATAGACAACTACTGACATTATACAGTGAATATAGACAACTACTGACATTATACAGTGAATATAGACAACTACTGACATTATACAGTGAATATAGACATTATACAGTGAATATAGACAACTACTGACATTATACAGTGAATATAGACAACTACTGACATTATACAGTGAATATAAGACAACTACTGACATTATACAGTGAATATAGACAACTACTGACGTTATACAGTGAATATAGACATTATACAGTGAATATAGACAACTACTTACATTATACAGTGAATATAGACATTATACAGTGAATATAGACAACTACTTACATTATACAGTGAATATAGAAAACTACTGACATTATACAGTGAATATAAACAACTACTGATATTATACAGTGAATATAGACAACTACTGACATTATACAGTGAATATAGACAACTACTGACATTATACAGTGAATATAGACATTATACAGTGAATATAGACAACTACTGACATTATACAGTGAATATAGACAACTACTGACATTATACAGTGAATATAAGACAACTACTGACATTATACAGTGAATATAGACAACTACTGACGTTATACAGTGAATATAGACATTATACAGTGAATATAGACAACTACTTACATTATACAGTGAATATAGACATTATACAGTGAATATAGACAACTACTTACATTATACAGTGAATATAGAAAACTACTGACATTATACAGTGAATATAAACAACTACTGACATTATACAGTGAATATAGACAACTACTGACATTATACAGTGAATATAGACAACTACTGACATTATACAGTGAATATAGACATTATACAGTGAATATAAGACAACTACTGACATTATACAGTGAATATAGACATTATACAGTGAATATAGACAACTACTGACATTATACAGTGAATATAGACAACTACTGACATTATACAGTGAATATAGACATTATACAGTGAATATAGACAACTACTGACATTATACAGTGAATATAGACAACTACTGACATTATACAGTGAATATAAGACAACTACTGACATTATACAGTGAATATAGACAACTACTGACGTTATACAGTGAATATAGACATTATACAGTGAATATAGACAACTACTTACATTATACAGTGAATATAGACATTATACAGTGAATATAGACAACTACTTACATTATACAGTGAATATAGACATTATACAGTGAATATAGACAACTACTTACATTATACAGTGAATATAGACATTATACAGTGAATATAGACAACTACTGACATTATACAGTGAATATAGACAACTACTGACATTATACAGTGAATATAGACAACTACTGACATTATACAGTGAATATAGACAACTACTGACATTATACAGTGAATATAGACAACTACTGACATTATACAGTGAATATAAGACAACTACTGACATTATACAGTGAATATAGACATTATACAGTGAATATAGACAACTACTGACATTATACAGTGAATATAGACAATTACTGACATTATACAGTGAATATAGACATTATACAGTGAATATAGACAACTACTGACATTTTACAGTGAATATAAGACAACTACTGACATTTTACAGTGAATATAAGACAACTACTGACATTATACAGTGAATATAGACAACTACTGACATTATACAGTGAATATAGACAACTACTGACATTATACAGTGAATATAGACACCTACTGACATTATACAGTGAATATAGACAACTACTGACATTATACAGTGAATATAGACAACTAGTGACATTATACAGTGAATATAGATAACTACTGACATTATACAGTGAATATAGACAACTACTGACATTATACAGTGAATATAGACAACTACTGACATTATACAGTGAATATAGACATTATACAGTGAATATAGACAACTACTTACATTATACAGTGAATATAAGACAACTACTGACATTATACAGTGAATATAAACAACTACTGACATTATACAGTGAATATAAACAACTACTGACATTATACAGTGAATATAGACAACTACTGACATTATACAGTGAATATAGACAACTACTTACATTATACAGTGAATATAGACAACTACTGACATTATACAGTGAATATAGAAAACTACTGACATTATACAGTGAATATAGACAACTACTGACATTATACAGTGAATATAGACACCTACTGACATTATACAGTGAATATAGACAACTACTGACATTATACAGTGAATATAGACAACTAGTGACATTATACAGTGAATATAGATAACTACTGACATTATACAGTGAATATAGACAACTACTGACATTATACAGTGAATATAGACAACTACTGACATTATACAGTGAATATAGACATTATACAGTGAATATAGACAACTACTTACATTATACAGTGAATATAAGACAACTACTGACATTATACAGTGAATATAAACAACTACTGACATTATACAGTGAATATAGACAACTACTGACATTATACAGTGAATATAGACAACTACTTACATTATACAGTGAATATAGACAACTACTGACATTATACAGTGAATATAAACAACTACTGACATTATACAGTGAATATAGACAACTACTGACATTATACAGTGAATATAGACAACTACTGACATTATACAGTGAATATAGACATTATACAGTGAATATAAGACAACTACTGACATTATACAGTGAATATAGACATTATACAGTGAATATAGACAACTACTGACATTATACAGTGAATATAGACAACTACTGACATTATACAGTGAATATAGACATTATACAGTGAATATAGACAACTACTGACATTATACAGTGAATATAGACAACTACTGACATTATACAGTGAATATAAGACAACTACTGACATTATACAGTGAATATAGACAACTACTGACGTTATACAGTGAATATAGACATTATACAGTGAATATAGACAACTACTTACATTATACAGTGAATATAGACATTATACAGTTAATATAGACAACTACTTACATTATACAGTGAATATAGACATTATACAGTGAATATAGACAACTACTTACATTATACAGTGAATATAGACATTATACAGTGAATATAGACAACTACTGACATTATACAGTGAATATAGACAACTACTGACATTATACAGTGAATATAGACAACTACTGACATTATACAGTGAATATAGACAACTACTGACATTATACAGTGAATATAGACAACTACTGACATTATACAGTGAATATAAGACAACTACTGACATTATACAGTGAATATAGACATTATACAGTGAATATAGACAACTACTGACATTATACAGTGAATATAGACAATTACTGACATTATACAGTGAATATAGACATTATACAGTGAATATAGACAACTACTGACATTTTACAGTGAATATAAGACAACTACTGACATTTTACAGTGAATATAAGACAACTACTGACATTATACAGTGAATATAGACAACTACTGACATTATACAGTGAATATAGACAACTACTGACATTATACAGTGAATATAGACACCTACTGACATTATACAGTGAATATAGACAACTACTGACATTATACAGTGAATATAGACAACTAGTGACATTATACAGTGAATATAGATAACTACTGACATTATACAGTGAATATAGACAACTACTGACATTATACAGTGAATATAGACAACTACTGACATTATACAGTGAATATAGACATTATACAGTGAATATAGACAACTACTTACATTATACAGTGAATATAAGACAACTACTGACATTATACAGTGAATATAAACAACTACTGACATTATACAGTGAATATAGACAACTACTGACATTATACAGTGAATATAGACAACTACTTACATTATACAGTGAATATAGACAACTACTGACATTATACAGTGAATATAGAAAACTACTGACATTATACAGTGAATATAGACAACTACTGACATTATACAGTGAATATAGACATTATACAGTGAATATAGACAACTACTGACATTATACAGTGAATATAGACAACTACTGACATTATACAGTGAATATAGACAACTACTGACATTATACAGTGAATATAGACAACTACTGACATTATACAGTGAATATAAGACAACTACTGACATTATACAGTGAATATAGACAACTACTGACATTATACAGTGAATATAGACAACTACTGACATTATACAGTGAATATAGACAACTACTGACATTATACAGTGAATATAAGACAACTACTGACATTATACAGTGAATATAGACATTATACAGTGAATGTAGACAACTACTGACATTATACAGTGAATATAGACAACTACTGACATTATACAGTAAATATATAGACAACTACTTACATTATACAGTGAATATAAGACAACTAGTGACATTATACAGTGAATATAGATAACTACTGACATTATACAGTGAATATAGATAACTACTGACATTATACAGTGAATATAAGACAACTACTGATATTATACAGTTAATATAGACAACTACTGACATTATACAGTGAATTTTAGTGAGTTCATTTGCGTGATATTGGGCTTTATGTATGATCCGGTTTGTGTCTATAACTTGATTAAATGGCTTTCACTTGAATATCACAGCTAACAAAGTTACTGGACAGTCACATTGCTATGTCTTTTGCATGGCTGTATTATCTGACCCCTGACCCCTGCTTGTTATTGTGTGTCTCCAGGAAGTCTCCAGGGGAGGGAGGAAGTGGAGGAGAGGGGAGTGGCGGCGGAGGACGAGGGGGTCAGGATGGGGGTCACAGCAGACCCCATCACGCCCTCCAGCCACACCTCGCCCACGCTAAGACCACCGCGGAGGACGATATGAAGAGACTGAGTCCAGACAGCCCTCCCAAACACAGACGACACAAGGTCAAGGACAAGGTACAGGATATTAGTTTGTAACATTATGGTTGAATATTCCTTAATGGATTATCTTTCCTTCCCCCCCAACATACTGCAACCATACTCAAACTTTTAAAGACAGCGGAGCTACAACTTTTGATTGCAAATTAAAGTTACAGATTGCACTTTAAATCCATCATGTCATGACTTTAAATCCTCTATCATATCATAACTTTAATCCTCCATGTCATAACTTTAATCCTCCATCATGTCATAACTTTAATCCTCCATGTCATAACTTTAGTCATCCTCCATCATGTCATAACTTTAATCCTCCATCATGTCATAACTTTAATCGTCCATCATGTCATGACTTTAATCCTCCATCATGTCATGACTTTAATCCTCCATCATGTCATGACTTTAATCCTCATGTCATGACTTTAATCCTCCATCATGTCATGACTTTAATCCTCTAGTCATGACTTTAATCCTCCATCATGTCATGACTTTAATCCTCCATCATGTCATAACTTTAATCATCCATCATGTCATAACTTTAATCCTCCATCATGTCATAACTTTAATCCTCCATCATGTCATAACTTTAATCCTCCATGTCATAACTTTAATCCTCCATCATGTCATAACTTTAATCGTCCATCATGTCGTGACTTTAATCGTCCATCATGTCATGACTTTAATCCTCCATCATGTCATGACTTTAATCCTCCATCATGTCATGACTTTAATCCTCATGTCATGACTTTAATCCTCCATCATGTCATAACTTTAATCCTCCATCATGTTATGACTTTAATCCTCATGTCATGACTTTAATCCTCCATCATGTCATGACTTTAATCCTCATGTCATGACTTTAATCCTCCATCATGTCATGACTTTAATCCTCCATCATGTCATAACTTTAATCCTCCATCATGTCATAAATTTAATCCTCCATCATGTCATGACTTTAATCCTCATGTCATGACTTTAATCCTCCATCATGTCATGACTTTAATCCTCCATCATGTCATAACTTTAATCCTCCATCATGTCATAACTTTAATCCTCCATCATGTCATAACTTTAATCCTCCATCATGTCATAACTTTAATCCTCCATCATGTCGTAACTTTAATCCTCCATCATGTCGTAACTTTAATCCTCATGTCATGACTTTAATCGTTCATCATGTCATGACTTTAATCCTCCATGTCATGACTTTAATCCTCCATGTCATGACTTTAATCATCATGTCATGACTTTAATCATCATGTCATGACTTTAATCATCATGTCATGACTTTAATCATCATGTCCTGTCTTTAATCCTCCATCATGTCATAACTTTAATCATCATGTCATAACGTTAATCATCATGGCATAACTTTAATCCTCCATGTCATAACTTTAATCCTCCTTGTCATAACTTTAATCCTCCATCATGTCATGACTTTAATCCTCCATCATGTCATGACTTTAATCCTCCATCATGTCATGACTTTAATCCTCATGTCATGACTTTAATCCTCATGTCATGACTTTAATCCTCATGTCATGACTTTAATCCTCCATCATGTCATAAATTTAATCATCCATCATGTCATAACTTTAATCCTCCATCATGTCGTAACTTTAATCCTCCATCATGTTGTAACTTTAATCATCATGTCATGACTTTAATCCTCATGTCATGACTTTAATCCTCATGTCGTAACTTTAATCCTCATGTCATAACTTTAATCCTCATGTCGTAACTTTAATCCTCATGTCATAACTTTAATCCTCATGTCATAACTTTAATCCTCCACCATGTCGTAACTTTAATCCTCCATCATGTCGTAACTTTAATCCTCCATCATGTCATAACTTTAATCCTCATGTCATGACTTTAATCATCATGTCATGACTTTAATCCTCCATGTCATGACTTTAATCATCATGTCATAACGTTAATCATCATGGCATAACGTTAATCTTCCATCATGTCATGACTTTAATCCTCCATGTCATGACTTTAATCCTCCATCATGTCATGAATTTAATCCTCCATCATGTCATGACTTTAATCCTCCATCATGTCATGACTTTAATCCTCCATCATGTCATGACTTTAATCCTCCATGTCATAACTTTAATCCTCCATGTCATAACTTTAATCCTCCATCATGTCGTAACTTTAATCATCATGTCGTGACTTTAATCCTCATGTCGTGACTTTAATCCTCATGTCGTAACTTTAATCCTCATGTCATAACTTTAATCCTCATGTCATAACTTTAATCCTCCATGTCATGACTTTAATCCTCCATCATGTCATGACTTTAATCCTCCATCATGTCATAACGTTAATCATCATGGCATAACGTTAATCATCATGGCATAACGTTAATCCTCCATCATGTCATAACGTTAATCCTCCATCATGTCATAACTTTAATCCTCCATCATGTCATGACTTTAATCCTCCATCATGTCATGACTTTAATCCTCCATCATGGCATAACGTTAATCATGGCATAACGTTAATCCTCCATCATGTCGTAACTTTAATCCTCCATCATGTCGTAACTTTAATCATAACTTTAATCCTCCATGTCATAACTTTAATCCTCCATCATGTCGTAACTTTAATCATCATGTCGTGACTTTAATCCTCATGTCGTGACTTTAATCCTCATGTCGTAACTTTAATCCTCATGTCATAACTTTAATCCTCATGTCATAACTTTAATCCTCCATGTCATGACTTTAATCCTCCATCATGTCATGACTTTAATCCTCCATCATGTCATGACTTTAATCCTCCATCATGTCATAACGTTAATCATCATGGCATAACGTTAATCATCATGGCATAACGTTAATCCTCCATCATGTCATAACGTTAATCCTCCATCATGTCATAACTTTAATCCTCCATCATGTCATGACTTTAATCCTCCATCATGTCATGACTTTAATCCTCCATCATGGCATAACGTTAATCATGGCATAACGTTAATCCTCCATCATGTCATAACTTTAATCCTCCATCATGTCATAACTTTAATCCTCCATCATGTCATAACTTTAATCCTCCATCATGTCATAACTTTAATCCTCCATCATGTCATAACTTTAATCCTCCATCATGTCATAACTTTAATCCTCCATCATGTCATAACTTTAATCCTCCATCATGTCATAACTTTAATCCTCCATTGTCACGAACCGGCTCAAAGCCCGTAACAAAAGGGAGACACGTGGAGATAAGAAGTAACAAAATATATATTTATTTAAATAAAGAAACTATGTATAATATACAATGGTGTGTGTAATCAGTAATCAGTAGTGTAAGTGAATGTTTTGCATGGATGAATGTGATAATGCAAGGTGTTGAAAGATGCTAAAACAAACAACCAAAAAGCACAACCAAACGCAACAAAATCTATCAAAGTGTCTGTATGGAGAGAGTCTCCTTGATGAATGGGGAAGTGGTGATTTTATCCTGGGAGAGTGGGCCCAGGTGTTCCCCATGTAGCTGACGACCCTCCCAACTCCGCCCACCGGCATCCTAATAGGGAAACAAGAGCAAGGAGAGAGAGAAAACGGTAGACAGAATGGGAGGGTCGTCACATCCATCATGTCATAACTTTAATCCTCCATCATGTCATAACTTTAATCCTCCATCATGTCATAACTTTAATCCTCCATCATGTCGTAACTTAAATCCTCCATCATGTCGTAACTTTAATCATCATGTCATGACTCTCTCTCTCTCTCTCTCTCTCTCTCTCTCTCTCTCTCTCTCTCTCTCTCTCTCTCTCTCTCTCTCTCTCTCTCTCTCTCTCTCTCTCTCTCTCTCTCTCTCTCTCTCTCTCTCTCTCTCTCTCTCTTCTCTCTCTCTCTCTCTCTCTCTCTCTCTCTCTCTCTCTCTCTCTCTCTCTCTCTCTCTCTCTCTCTCTCTCTCTCTCTCTCTCTCTCTCTCTCTCTCTCTCTCTCTCCCCTCCAGTCCTCATCCTCAGGCCAGCCCCCTACCCGTCCGTCTCTCCACCGCACCCTGTCTGATGAGAGTATCTACCGGGGCCAGCGTGTCCCCTCTCTGAGGCTGGGTGACCTAGAACCAGACCCCACCCTGGGTAGTGACGTGTTATTCAGCTGCTCCACGTTGCCACGCTCTCCCACCACCCGCGGGGTGCCCCTCAGACGACCCTCGTACAAACTGGGGATCAAACTACACGGTGAGAGGAGCCGTATTGACACAGGGCTGGGGAATGTGGTACAGACAGCTTGAGACAGTTCAACACGTTGGTGATGAGGTGGATCTGGGGGGGATAAAGGCTGTTCTCCCTCTTCTGGTAGAAAGTGTATTGATCTACATTTTGGTAAAAAGATTCATTACATTTATTATCAAGAACAATGGTCTGCTGTAGTTTATTTTTCAATGAGAACTGATGGAATTCAGTCTGTCTTCTTCTAGGAATGTCCTCCTGTCCTCTACAAGTGATCTGTCTGTCTGTCTTCTAGGAATGTCCACAGTCCTAATCGGTCCTCCTGTCCTCTACAAGTGATCTGTCTGTCTGTCTTCTAGGAATGTCCACAGTCCTAATCGGTCCTCCTGTCCTCTACAAGTGATCTGTCTGTCTTCTAGGAATGTCCACAGTCCTAATCGGTCCTCCTGTCTTCTCATTACAGGGGATCTGTCTGCGTCTGACACGTCATTGGCTGAGATGGTTGAGCGACAGCGCCACCCCCTTCCCCAGGAGCTGATGCCCCTCCCCCCTTCTGAGAGCAGGGACAGCCCCCTGGACTGGACCCACCTGGTGGATGTGGCCAATACCTTCGAAAGTAAGAGTTGTGTGTGTGTGTCTGGACTCACCTGGTGCATGTGGTCAATACCTGCAAAGTAAGAGTGGTGTGTGTGGTGTGTGTGTCTGGACTCACCTGGTGCATGTGGTCAATACCTGCAAAGTAAGAGTGGTGTGTGTGGTGTGTGTGTCTGGACTCACCTGGTGCATGTGGTCAATACCTGCAAAAGGAAGAGACAGGGAATGACTGTATACTATGAACACTACATAGTAATGATGTGTCTCCCTTGACAACAGGTACTACTACAATTTGTCTCAACCTTATCTTTAATCACATTCTCTTTCTCTTCCTCTCTCACGTTTTCCTCTGACAATCCTATCTCTCTCTTCCTCTTATTTACTCTACCTCCTTCCCTCCCCCTTCCTCCCCCATTCCCTTCCCCTTCCTCCCCCTCCTTCCTCCCCCTCTTTCCTCCCCCTCCTTCCTCCCCCTCTTTCCTCCCTTCCTCCCCCCCTTTCCTCCCCCCTTCCTCCGCCTCCTTCCTCCCCCTCTTTCCTTACCTTCCCTCCCTCCCTCCCTCCCTCTCCTTCCTTCCCTCCCTCCCTCCCTCCCTCTCCTTCCTTCCTTCCTTCCGTCTCCTTCCCTCCCTTCCTTACCTTCCCTCCTTCCCCCCCTCCCTCTCCTTCCTTCCTTCCTTCCTTCCTTCCTTCCTTCCTTCCTTCCTTCCTTCCGTCTCCTTCCCTCCCTCCCTCCCCCTCATTCCATCCTTCTCTCCCTCTCTCTTCCTCCTCCTATCCCTCTGCCTCCCTCCTTCCCTCCCCCTCCAGTCCAGAGAGGGTTTGTGTTCAGTGATTCTAACCACAGAGGTAGTGGAGCCTCCAGCCCTCACCAGTCACAGCCCAGCCTGGACCTCCAGCCTGCTCCTCTGTCCAGACCTTCATCGAGGTAACCCTCACCACACAGCCTGGACATCCAGCCTGCCCTCAAAGCTCATCACTAAGCTAAGGACCCTGGGACTAAACACCTCCCTCTGCAACTGGATCGGGCCACCCCCAGGTAGTAAGGGTAGGCAACAACACATCTGCCACGCTGGTCCTCAACACGTGGGCCCCTCAGGGGTGCACGAGTCCAACACCATCATTGCCTGATCACCAACAATGTTGAGACAGCCTATAGGGAGGAGGTCAGAGACCTGGCAGTGTGGTACCAGTAGAACAACCTCTCCCTCAATGTGATCAAAGACAAAGGAGATGATTGTGGACTACAGGAAAAAGAGGACCGAGCACGCCCCCATTCTCATCGACGGGGTTGTGGAACAGTAGTAGAACAGGTTGTTGAACAGTAGTAGAACCTGTAGTGGAACAGGTTGTGGAACCTGTAGTGGAACAGGTTGTGGAACCTGTAGTGGAACAGGTTGTGGAACCTGTAGTGGAACAGGTTGTGGAACAGTAGTAGAACCTGTAGTGGAACAGGTTGTGGAACCTGCAGCGGAACAGGTTGTGGAACCTGTAGTGGAACAGGGAACCTGTAGTGGAACAGGGAACCTGTAGTGGAACAGGGAACCTGTAGTGGAACAGGTTGTGGAACAGTAGTAGAACAGGTTGTGGAACAGTAGTAGAACAGGTTGTGGAACAGTAGTAGAACAGGTTGTGGAACCTGTAGTGGAACAGGTTGTGGAACCTGTAGTGGAACAGGTTGTGGAACCTGTAGTGGAACAGGTTGTGGAACCTGTAGTGGAACAGGTTGTGGAACCTGTAGTGGAACAGGTTGTGGAACCTGTAGTGGAACAGGTTGTGGAACAGGTTGTGGAACCTGTTATGGAACAGGTTGTGGAACCTGTAGTGGAACAGGTTGTGGAACCTGTAGTGGAACAGGTTGTGGAACCTGTAGTGGAACAGGTTGTGGAACCTGTAGTGGAACAGGTTGTGGAACCTGTAGTGGAACAGGTTGTGGAACCTGTAGTAGAACAGGTTGTGGAACCTGTAGTAGAACAGGTTGTGGAACCTGTAGTGGAAAAGGTTGTGGAACCTGTAGTGGAACAGGTTGTGGAACAGGTTGTGGAACCTGTAGTGGAGCAGGTTGAGAGCTTCAAGTTCCTTGGTGTCCACATCACCAACAAACTAGCATGGTCCAACACACCAAGACAGTCGTGAAGAGGGCAAGGGAAAGGGGGGTACCTAGTCAGTTGTACAACTGAATGCATTCAACTGAAGTGTGTCTTCTGCATTTCACCCAACCCCTCTGAAGAGGACACGACAACGTCTATTCAGGAGACTGAAAAGATTTGGTATGTGTGCTCAGATCCTCAAAAAGTTCTACAGCTGCACCATCGAGAGCATACTGACCGGTTGCATCACCGCCTGGTATGGCAACTGCTCGGCCTCCGACCGCAAGGCGCTACAGAGGGTAGTGCGTACGGCCCAGTACATCACTGGGGCCAAGCTTCCTACCATCCAGGAGCTCTATACCAGGCGGTGTCAGAGGAAGGCCCTAAAAATTGCCAAAGAATCCAGCCACTCTAGTTACAGACTGTTTTCTCTGCTACCGCACGGCACGCGGGACCGGAATGCTAAGTCTAGGTCCAAAAGGCTTCTTAACAGCTTCTACCCCCAAACCATAAGACTCCTGAACAGATGGCTACCAAGACGATTTGCATTTAACCCCCACCCCCCCCTTCCGCGTTTTTTTTTTACGCTGCTGCTACTTGCTGTTTATTATCAATGCAATGTCACTTTACACCGACCTACATGTACAAATTACCTCAATTACTTCGACTAACCTGTACCCCACACATTGACTCGGTACCGGTACCCCCTGTATATAGCCTCCACATTGACTCGGTACCGGTACCCCCTGTATATAGCCTCCACATTGACTCGGTACCGGTACCCCCTGTATATAGCCTCCACATTGACTCGGTACCCCCTCTATATATCCTCGTTATTGTTATTTTATTGTGTTATTTTTTTTGTTTTACTCTAGTTTATTTAGTAAATATTTTCTTAACTCTTGTTTTTATTAAAACTGTGTTGTTGGTTAAAGGTTTGTCAGTAAGCATTTCACACGCGCTTGTGACTAACTACATTTAATATGTTACGAATATGTAAGTGCTTCACATCAATCTCTTTAAATAAATATCCAATATAGGTGACGCGTTAGGTGACGCTTTAGGTGAAGCGTTAGGTGACGCGTTAGGTGACACGTTAGGTGACGCGTTAGGTGAAACGTTAGGTGAAACGTTAGGTGAAACGTTAGGTGACACGTTAGGTGAAACGTTAGGTGAAACGTTAGGTGACACGTTAGGTGAAACGTTAGGTGACACGTTAGGTGAAACGTTAGGTGACACGTTAGGTGAAACGTTAGGTGAAGCGTTAGGTGACGCGTTAGGTGACGCGTTAGGTGAAACGTTAGGTGACACGTTAGGTGAAACGTTAGGTGACACGTTAGGTGAAACGTTAGGTGACACGTTAGGTGACACGTTAGGTGAAACGTTAGGTGACACGTTAGGTGAAACGTTAGGTGAAGCGTTAGGTGAAGCGTTAGGTGACGCGTTAGGTGACGCGTTAGGTGACGCGTTAGGTGACGCGTTAGGTGAATTGTTAGGTGAAGCGTTAGGTGAAGCGTTAGGTGAAGCGTTAGGTGAAGCGTTAGGTGAAACGTTAGGTGAAACGTTAGGTGAAGCGTTAGGTGAAGCGTTAGGTGACGCGTTAGGTGACGCGTTAGGTGACGCGTTAGGTGACGCGTTAGGTGACGCGTTAGGTGACAGGTTAGGTGACGCGTTAGGTGAAGCGTTAGGTGACGCGTTAGGTGAAGCGTTAGGTGACGCGTTAGGTGACAGGTTAGGTGACGCGTTAGGTGAAACGTTAGGTGAATCGTTAGGTGAAGCGTTAGGTGACGCGTTAGGTGACGCGTTAGGTGACGCGTTAGGTGAAGCGTTAGGTGAAGCGTTAGGTGACGCGTTAGGTGACGCGTTAGGTGAAGCGTTAGGTGACGCGTTAGGTGAAGCGTTAGGTGACGCGTTAGGTGAAACGTTAGGTGAAACGTTAGGTGAAGCGTTAGGTGACGCGTTAGGTGACAGGTTAGGTGACGCGTTAGGTGAAACGTTAGGTGAAGCGTTAGGTGAAGCGTTAGGTGAAGCGTTAGGTGACGCGTTAGGTGACGCGTTAGGTGACGCGTTAGGTGAAACGTTAGGTGAAACGTTAGGTGAAACGTTAGGTGAAGCGTTAGGTGACGCGTTAGGTGACGCGTTAGGTGACGCGTTAGGTGAAACGTTAGGTGAAGCGTTAGGTGAAGCGTTAGGTGACGCGTTAGGTGACGCGTTAGGTGACGCGTTAGGTGACGCGTTAGTTGACGCGTTAGGTGACGCGTTAGGTGAAACGTTAGGTGAAACGTTAGGTGAAGCGTTAGGTGAAGCGTTAGGTGACGCGTTAGGTGAAACGTTAGGTGAGGCGTTAGGTGACGCGTTAGGTGACGCGTTAGGTGACGCGTTAGGTGAAGCGTTAGGTGAAGCGTTAGGTGACGCGTTAGGTGACGCGTTAGGTGACGCGTTAGGTGAAACGTTAGGTGAAACATTAGGTTTGTGTGTTTAAATGTATGTTTAACTCTCTGCCTCTCCAGTGAGGGTCCAGCAGGTCTGGAGAGGAATGTGACCAAGCTGGAAGCCGTGGTCAAGATGCTACAGGATGACCTGAAGAAGGTAACACACACACACACACACACACACAATATGTCTCATCTCATAATTTCAGCAAATTGATGTGGAAAAATGGACGCCAATAACCACACAAATCAATACATGCACTTAGCTTCGCAACTAACCATCAAAACAACAATACTCATACTAATGGACTACACACACACACACACACACACACCACACACACACACACAAACTTCTGCTCAACCCATTGTCCCTTCTGAGAGACGTTGGGCTTTATCTGCCTCTGCTCTGTAGAAGGTTGGTAGACGATTGGCTGTTTACTTAAAGCTACTTACTGTTAACACATTTTTAATTCCTTTTGATTTATTTTTGATTTAACCTTTATTTAACGAGGCAAGTCAATTAAGAAGAAATTATTGTTTCCAATGACGGCCAAACCCTAACCCGGACCACGCTGGGCTAATTGTGCGCCGCCTTATGGGACTCCCAATCACGGCCGGTTGTGATACAGCCTGCAATCGAACCGGGGTCTGTAGTGATGCCTCTAGCACTGAGATGCAGTGCCTTAGACCGCTGCACCACTCGGGAGCCTATATAGAGTTATCATCCCTAGCAGTGTTATAGTTACCGTCTGTTATATAGAGTTATCATCCCTAGCAGTGTTATAGTTACCGTCTGTTATATGGAGTTATCATCCCTAGCAGTGTTATAGTTACCGTCTGTTATATAGAGTTATCATCCCTAGCAGTGTTATAGTTACCGTCTGTTATATGGAGTTATCATCCCTAGCAGTGTTATAGTTACCGTCTGTTATATAGAGTTATCATCCCTAGCAGTGTTATAGTTACCGTCTGTTATATAGAGTTATCATCCCTAGCAGTGTTATAGTTACCGTCTGTTATATGGAGTTATCATCCCTAGCAGTGTTATAGTTACCGATTTCTCTCGCTCTCTCCCTCCTTCTCTCGCTCTCTCCCTCGCTTTATCCCTCTCTCCCTCCTTCTCTCGCTCTCTCCCTCGCTTTATCCCTCTCTCCCTCATTCTCTCCCTCTCTCCCTCCTTCTCTCCCTCGCTCTCTCCCTCCTTCTCGCCCTCGCTCTCGTGCTCTCTCCCTCCTCTCGCTCTCTCCCTTTTTCTCTCCCTCCTTCTCGTCCCCTTTTAACTCTTTCTTTCTCCCTTCATCTCGATCTTTCTTTTTTGCTCTCTGTCCGCCCTTGCCCTCTCTCTCTCCCTCTGTCCCCCTCCTTTCTCTCTCATCTTTACCCTAAACACCCACTTATCCCTCCCTCTCCCTCCCTCTTGTAGGAGCGTGAGGAGAAGCAGCGTCTCCATCTGCAGATCAAAAGGCTCTGGGAGGATAACCAGCGGCTGCAGGAGGAGTCCCAGAGCTCTGCTGCCAAACTCAAAAAGTTCACAGAGTGGGTCTTCAACACCATCGACATGAACTGAGAGACAGAGGAGGAGGAGAGGGTGATGATGAGGAGGAGGGTTCTACCACATTGACCAGAAGAGGAGGGGGAGGAAAATGAGAAAGGAGAAGAGTAACTGGAAAGAGAGAGGACCAGTATCAACCCCAAAAACATTCCCCTTCTCCCTTGCACAAACTGAAGTACTGATTCCACTCTCCATGCCTCTTCCTTGTCCCCGGAAGTTTTTATTTCACTCTCTGAAGTTCCTCTCTCAACTACCCACTGAAACTCAGGATTAGCTAGAAGGACAGTCTTATTTTGTTAAATAATGAAGGATTACTTTCATACTGTGGGATTTGAAGGGGAGCTGTGTGTGTGTGTAATTGTGATGGGCTCTCGGTACTGCCAAGAAATACTGGAGCTCAGAAGACTAGAGCATTGTCCTCCTCTCCTCCCCCACTGTCTGAGCTGACTTCACTCTGGGGGTGGTAGGAAGACTCAGACATAAAGAGAGACTTGTGTTTTACCCCAATAGCCAGCCTCTCAGTGGCTGTACAGTACATCTCTTCAGCTAAGGCTTCAAAGCACATAAGAGCACAGAGTAACTGTAACAGCGTAACTGTAACTGCCCCATGTGGAAACCGTGGAATCTCATCTCATTTCCCTGTCTCCACTTTTCCTCCTCTGCAAATCTGACTTGTCTGATGCTACCTCTGTCTACACTACCCCAACAAACAGGTAGACAGATGGACCGAGGGAAGAGGCAGACCGAGGGAAGAGGAAGACAGGTAGACAGACAGGCAGACAGGTAGACAGACAGGCAGACAGGTAGGCAGACAGACAGGCAGACAGGTAGGCAGACAGGTAGACAGACAGGCAGGTAGACAGGCAAACAGGTAGACAGGCAAACAGGTAGACAGACAGGCAGACAGGTAGACAGACAGGCAGACAGGTAGGCAGACAGGTAGACAGACAGGCAGGTAGACAGGCAAACAGGTAGACAGGCAGGTGGACAGGCAAACAGGCAAACAGGTAGACAGACAGGCAAACAGGTAGACAGACAGGCAAACAGGTAGACAGACAGGCAAACAGGTAGACAGACAGGCAAACAGGTAGACAGACAGGCAAACAGGTAGACAGACAGGCAAACAGGTAGACAGGCAGACAGGTAGACAGACAGGCAAACAGGTAGACAGACAGGTAGACAGGCAGACAGACAGGTAGACCGAGGGAAGAGGCAGACAGGTAGACAGACAGGCAAACAGGTAGACAGACAGGTAGACAGGCATGCAGACAGGTAGACAGGCATTCAGGCATGTAGACAGGCAGACAGGTAAACAGGTAGACAGGCAGGTAGACAGATGGACTGAGGTATGAGGCAGACAGGTAGACAGCGGGAGGGAAAAGACAGACAGCCCTGTGTTGCCAGCTGGTTTTCTGTGCATTCATATTCCTCAATCTACAGGGAACACAGATCTGTATGTCTGTAGGAACAAACACCTAGAGAGAATGAACACCTGTCCGTATCTCTCCTGTACATATCAACTAGCTCTCTGTGGTTTACTGTACAGTCTGCATTCAGACCATCAACACGTTGTACTGGTTTGGACCGGGCCATTGAGAGGTACATGGACTCACTGGGCTACATCTGAAGGAGAACTTAACACGAGGCAGGGTGGTTTTGGTTGACAGACATTCCTCTATACTTCTCCCGTAGTGCCCCTTACTAGTCTGGTTGGCCTGTAGTGTGTCACGACCAAGCCTATATAGCTGACATACACAAGGCTACCATACACACACTCTTACACCACAACCATACACACACTCTTACCCCACAACCATACACACACTCTTACTCCACAACCATACACACACTCTTACTCCACAACCATACACACCCTCTTACTCCACAACCATACACACACTCTTACTCCACAACCATACACACACTCTTACCCCACAACCATACACACACTCTTACCCCACAACCATACACACACTCTTACCCCACAACCACGCCTCCACTGAAACTTCTGCCATTTTGAATCCTACAACTAATTACAGATGCTTGTGACACTTTGACCAAACCGGACAGCAAAACTTCATTCCAGCACCGCTTCAAAACAAAAAAGCTATCATTATCAAGGACTCCATGATCACATGACATGGGTGAAATCAGGAGCATATTGGTGATTAGGACTGTGTGGGTCTTAAAAGCAATAGCAAGGAGGACAACCAAACTCCCTATTCGTCTCAGTGGAAAGATCTGAATTCAGACATGGGGACCGTAAGGTTTGAGGCGGCCATCTTAAAGGAAAATTCCACCCAAAATGCAGCTTCATAAAATGCATCATGACGGCTGTATTTCTTTATTTTGCTAAATTTCTATATCTTGGAAAACTTGATTGCTGACATGCAAAAGATTTTGGGAATGTATCAACAGTGGACTAATGAAACAAATACCGCAAGAGTTTTTTTGGGGGTGGAATTTTCCTTTAACTTTTCTAAAAGCAATGGGACGTCCTCTGCCTTTGGTAACTATGCGCTGAAGAGAAGGAGAGAAATGAAGGAAGACAGATGTCTTTTCTTTCACCCCACCATCTCAAGGAATGTTAATTCTGTTAAAACTTTTAAAATTCCTGATCGACGAATCATTTTAATCGGGGGGAGGGGGGACATTTTCGGATGTATTTATGTCTTTGTACATTATAAAATGAATAAATAAGTTGTTTTTGTTGCGTACAGTGTAACTGAAGTTGTCAGAGTTTTAGTTTTCTCTTGAAAAATGTCATTATTTTATGATTTAAAATGGATTCAAATTATTTCCATTCTTGCTATTAAAGCCTGATATTATGGTTTCTACTAGCTCTGGTCCATGGCATTACTGCATTTTCCTCCACACCCATTAGTGGAGAAACACGTACTTACACCCTGGACCAGAGCTAGCTTTCTATGTTATTAATATCTTGTTTCGTAGGTGCCAGAGCCTGTTGTTGTGTACAGGACCATCCAGTGATGAAAAGTGGATCTGGCACAACTTAAATCAATGTGCAGCCATGATCCATCCACTGTGTTGAAATGCTCTCTCTCTCTGTCTCTCTCTCTCTCTCTCTCTGTCTCTCTCTCTCTCTTTCTCTCTCTCTCTCTCTCTCTCTCTCTCTCTCTCTCTCTCTCTCTCTCTCTCTGTCTCTGTCTCTCTCTCTCTCTCTCTCTCTGTCTCTGTCTCTCTCTCTCTCTCTCTCTGTCTCTCTCTCTCTCTTTCTCTCTCTGTCTCTCTCTCTCTCTCTCTCTCTCTCTCTCTGTCTCTCTCTCTCTCTCTCTCTCTCTCTGTCTCTCTCTCTCTCTCTCTCTGTCTCTCTCTCTCTCTGTCTCTCTCTCTCTCTGTCTCTCTCTCTCTCTCTCTCTCTGTCTCTCTCTCTCTCTCTCTCTCTCTCTCTCTCTCTCTCTCTCTCTCTCTCTCTCTCTGTCTCTCTCTCTCTCTTTCTCTCTCTGTCTCTCTCTCTCTCTGTCTCTCTCTCTCTCTGTCTCTCTCTCTCTCTCTCTCTGTGTCTCTCTCTCTCTCTCTGTCTCTCTCTCTCTCTCTCTCTCTCTCTCTCTGTGTCTCTCTCTCTCTCTCTGTGTCTCTCTTTCAATTCAATTCAATTTGCTTTATTGGCATGACGTAACAGTGTACATATTGCCAAAGCTTATTTACAATATAAAAATGAGAATCAAAATGGTCAACGGGACAACAGTAACAACAATAACCAAGGGTCAAAATAACCATACATTCAACAATAACAATAAGCATACAGTAGAGGACATGTGCAGGTTGATTGGTCTGTCAGACACTGTCCCTCAACTTATGGGAGGCAGCAATGTAGTGCGCTGCCAACCCACAGCTCTCTGCGTCCTCCCCCAACAGGACGGGTAGCCTATCCTCATCAGAGAGGTCTTTGAAACCTTGAATAAGAGTTTCAAATTTGGGGAAATGACACTCTCTAATTGTTTTATATTTTTGACATTTTGTCAGGAAATGCAGCTCCATCTCAGGTTCTGCTATTGTGCAGTGGTTGCACAGCCTTTCCTCTACAGTATCTCTGTCTCTCTCTCTCTGTCTCTCTGTCTCTCGCTCGCTCTCTCTCGCTCTCTGTCTCTCTGTCTCTCGCTCGCTCTCTCTCGCTCTCTCTCTCGCGCTCGCTCTCTCGCTTGCTCTCTCGCTCTCTCTCTCGCGCTCGCTCTCTCTCTCTCTCGCTCTCTCGTGCTTCAACCTTGTGAAGCTACTCTGATTGCAGTACAGTTTAACATGTCCAGGTGTTTAGATTTGAATCAATGAATCATTTCAATCTGTTCCTGTGGAGTTTGTTTTCTTTAATCCACTGATATGGAGTCATAACCTGTGATCCTGGCTTATAGCTCAACTCCTACGGTCACAGTTGGCAAGACAGCACAAACAGATCTGGTACGAGACTAGGGAAGCAAGGATATGCCCTTTTTGAATAACAGCGACCTGTAAAACGAATAAAATGGACGGCTTCTTATGTAAGGTGAGCGATTACCTGGTAACAGACACACCAACCTGTCACGTTTCTTTAGAGCTGCTGCTAGACCAGTGTGTTATAATGAAGGAACACTATCTCTCCACCTGCGTACAGACACTATCTCTCCACCTCCGTACAGACTCTGTTATAATGAAGGAACACTATCTCTCCACCTCCGTACAGACTCTGTTATAATGAAGGAACACTATCTCTCCACCTCCGTACGGACTCTGTTATAATGAAGGAACACTATCTCTCCACCTCCGGACAGTAACTATCTCTCCACCTCCGTACAGACACTATCCACCTCCGTACAGACTCTGTTATAATGAAGGAACACTATCTCTCCACCTCCGTACAGACTGTTATAATGAAGGAACACTATCTCTCCGCCTCCGTACAGACACTATCCACCTCCGTACAGACTCTGTTATAATGAAGGAACACTATCTCTCCACCTCCGGACAGTAACTATCTCTCCACCTCCGTACAGACTCTGTTATAATGAAGGAACACTATCTCTCCACCTCCGTACAGACTCTGTTATAATGAAGGAACACTATCTCTCCACCTCCGTACGGACTCTGTTATAATGAAGGAACACTATCTCTCCACCTCCATACAGACTCTGTTATAATGAAGGAACACTATCTCTCCACCTCCGTACAGACTCTGTTATAATGAAGGAACACTATCTCTCCACCTCCGGACAGTAGCTATCTCTCCACTTCCGTACAGACTCTGTTATAATGAAGGAACACTATCTCTCCACCTCCGTACAGACTCTGTTATAATGAAGGAACACTATCTCTCCACCTCCGGACAGTAACTATCTCTCCACCTCCGTACAGACTGTTATAATGAAGGAACACTATCTCTCCACCTCCGTACAGTAGCTATCTCTCCACCTCCGTACAGACTCTGTTATAATGAAGGAACACTATCTCTCCACCTCCGTACAGACTCTGTTATAATGAAGGAACACTATCTCTCCACCTCCGTACAGTAACTATCTCTCCACCTGTGTACAGACTCTGTTATAATGAAGGAACACTATCTCTCCACCTCCGTACAGACTCTGTTATAATGAAGGAACACTATCTCTCCACCTCCGTACAGTAACTATCTCTCCACCTCCGTACAGTAGCTATCTCTCCACCTATATACAGACACTGTTACGTAAGATTGTCCAGAGTGACACCAGGACAGGAGGGAAACACTTAGTCATCACACAGATGTCTGACCAGCCAGCCCCATATTCCCTCTACCTCCTCTAACCTCTGTTGGGGTGAGGGTCTCTAATCTATACCTCTAATCTCTACTCTAACCTCTGTTGGGGTGAGGGTCTCTAATCTATACCTCTAATCTATACTCTAACCTCTGTTGGGGTGAGGGGTCTAATCTATACTCTAACCTCTGTTGGGGTGAGGGTCTCTAATCTATACCTCTAATCTATACTCTAACCTCTGTTGGGGCGAGGGTCTCTAATCTATACCTCTAATCTATGCTCTAACCTCTGTTGGGGTGAGGGTCTCTAATCTATACCTCTAATCTATACCTCTAATCTATGCTCTAACCTCTGTTGGGGTGAGGGTCTCTAATCTCTACTCTAACCTCTGTTGGGGCGAGGGTCTCTAATCTATACTCTAACCTCTGTTGGGGTGAGGGTCTCTAATCTATACTCTAACCTCTGTTGGGGCGAGGGTCTCTAATCTATACTCTAACCTCTGTTGGGGTGAGGGTCTCTAATCTATACTCTAACCTCTGTTGGGGTGAGGGTCTCTGATCTATACTCTAACCTCTGTTGGGGTGAGGGTCTCTAATCTATACTCTAACCTCTGTTGGGGTGAGGGTCTCTGATCTATACTCTAACCTCTGTTGGGGTGAGGGTCTCTAATCTATACTCTAACCTCTGTTGGGGTGAGGGTCTCTGATCTATACTCTAACCTCTGTTGGGGTGAGGGTCTCTGATCTATACTCTAACCTCTGTTGGGGTGAGGGTCTCTAATCTATACTCTAACCTCTGTTGGGGTGAGGGTCTCTGATCTATACTCTAACCTCTGTTGGGGTGAGGGTCTCTGATCTATACTCTAACCTCTGTTGGGGTGAGGGTCTCTGATCTATACTCTAACCTCTGTTGGGGTGAGGGTCTCTGATCTATACTCTAACCTCTGTTGGGGTGAGGGTCTCTGATCTCTACTCTAACCTCTGTTGGGGTGAGGGTCTCTGATCTCTACTCTAACCTCTGTTGGGGTGAGGGTCTCTAATCTATACTCTAACCTCTGTTGGGGTGAGGGTCTCTGATCTATACTCTAACCTCTGTTGGGGTGAGGGTCTCATCTATAACTCTAATCTATACTCTAACCTCTGTTGGGGTGAGGGTCTCTGATCTCTACTCTAACCTCTGTTGGGGTGAGGGTCTCTGATCTCTACTCTAACCTCTGTTGGGGTGAGGGTCTCTAATCTCTACTCTAACCTCTGTTGGGGTGAGGGTCTCTAATCTATACTCTAACCTCTGTTGGGGTGAGGGTCTCTAATCTCTACTCTAACCTCTGTTGGGGTGAGGGTCTCTAATCTATACTCTAACCTCTGTTGGGGTGAGGGTCTCATCTATAACTCTAATCTCTACTCTAACCTCTGTTGGGGTGAGGGGTCTCTAATCTATACTCTAACCTCTGTTGGAGTGAGGGGTCTCTAATCTATACTCTAACCTCTGTTGGGGAGAGGGTCTCTAATCTATACCTCTAATCTATACTCTAACCTCTGTTGGGGAGAGGGTCTCTAATCTATACCTCTAATCTATAATCTAACCTCTGTTGGGGCGAGGGGTCTAATCTATAATCTAACCTCTGTTGGGGCGAGGGGTCTAATCTATAATCTAACTTCTGTTGGGGCGAGGGGTCTAATCTATAATCTAACCTCTGTTGGGGTGAGGAGGTCTATAATCTAACCTATGTTGGGGTGAGGGGTCTCTAATCTATACTCTAACCTCTGTTGGGGCGAGGGTCTCTAATCTATAATCTAACCTCTGTTGGGGTGAGGGGTCTAATCTATACTCTAACCTCTGTTGGGGCGAGGGGTCTAATCTATACTCAAACCTCTGTTGGGGTGAGGGTCTCTAATCTATACTCTAACCTCTGTTGGGGCGAGGGGTCTAATCTATACTCTAACCTCTGTTGGGGCGAGGGGTCTATACTCTAACCTCTGTTGGGGCGAGGGGTCTCACTCCTCCTCATAAAAATATTCCACTACTGATAATTTACGCCGATTCTGTTTTCTTAAACGGAAACATACGAAACGAAACAGGGAGGGAGCTACCTGAATCTCTCCAATAGAAACTTGTTTTTGTTGCAAAAAGGCAACTGTTTACAATTGTTTGGGACTAATGTTTACACCCCAATACTCATCAAAACCTAGTGTGTATTCACTAGAAGTCAGCGCACCGGGTTCCTGGCAAAACCACTTGAAAACTGCGAAGCGCACCGTACTCGGTCCGTAGCCTGCGCTAGCTAGAGAGCACTCCGGAACTATGGAATTGTGTGTAGAATGTTTATAACAATGGTGGAGTCTGAAGTTCCAAGATGGAGTCGGTCTGTGTGTGAGAGAGAGAATGGATCAGTCGTCCAACTCATCTTGTACTTCCGTTACCGTACCAGTGACTGACGAAGACCGTTAGTCGGGGGTTGAAGTGAGATGTTATTAATAGATTTTAGTGCCCTAGTTTTGTACTCTCGTCATTGCATTTCAAAGTAATACATGACAAACTGTCACGTAAGGCAGAGGGGTTGAAGTTGAGTTCCATGTTCTCGCAGACACACACTTGCCTTACACAGTACCAGCTCTGTTCCTCCGTTCTGAATGCTCTGTCACGTTGGTCTTTCCTTTTTTCATTTCTCTTATTATTTTTCTGTTCTGTCATTACTTCTGTTAAGACAGTTAAAAGATGAGAAAGTCTGGGAATGTGAATGTTCAAAATGTTCCGTTTTTTGTAATTATATTTTTCTGGAAAGTCATCTTTGCTTACTGTTTAGTACAATCCATAGTTGCGACTGGATAGTATCGAATGTGTTGGAAATGAAACGACTCCTGTCTTATCTAAATACACTATTTCTCTCAATGTTCATACCAAATGGCAGCCTATTCCCCTAGATAGTACACTACTCGTCAAAAGTAGTGCACTATATAGGGGAATAGGGTGCCGTTTTGGACGGCCCCTAAGTATTGCTGGTAGTGTTGTATTGGCCAGACTAGGGGTTCATAGGGGTACAGTAGTCTGTTTGGAAACATGGGCCCTGAGTCTAGTTCTAGACACAAACAAACCACTATGACGAAGTCAAACCTTTTGGAATGAAATGCACATAAAAGAGTACATGATTGTAAATGTACTGTTTATGTCCAATGTTTATTTTAAGTGTAGAGGTGGTGTATAAAAGAGGAATTTGCAGTGATCACCGTATTAAAGTGTTCCGAATTTAAAATCCATCTTGATTTGAGGCGCTGTTTTCTGTTGTAGTGGTGCAGAGACTTCTTTTGCCAACCGCTTGTGTGTGTGTGTGTGTGTGTGTGTGTGTGTGTGTGTGTGTGTGTGTGTGTGTGTGTGTGTGTGTGTGTGTGTGTGTGTGTGTGTGTGTGCGTACAATGCCATTGCTTACTGGTCCAATAAATGAGTTTATCTGCCAATGGATTAAACACATCAGAAGTGTCCGTGGTTCACTTTCTTTTGTGAATTAGGCGAGAGCTCTATTCCGAGTGACTGTTCTGTTGTTTTGCTTCTGGATTCTCGCTCTCTCTACACACACAGATCAGTTGAGTGTCTGGTTGACTGGCTGCTAGATAATTGCGGTTTGCAGTGAATAATTAGCACAGCAGAGAGGAGGGTAGAGAAAGGACAGAGGGACTTGAGAGGGGGGAGTGAGGGAGAAGAGTGGAGGGAGGGAAAGAAAGGAGAGAAATGAGGGACTGGTGAGAGGAGGAGAAAGGGGGATGATAGAGGGACTGGAGACGATAGAGGGAGGGGAGAGGGGAGGATAGAGGGACTGGAGACGATAGAGGGAGGGGAGAGGGGAGGATAGAGGGACTGGGGAGGGGAGGATAGAGGGACTGGGGAGGGGAGGATAGAGGGACTGAATAGGAGAGGATAGAGGGACTGGAGAGGAGAGGATAGAGGGACTGGAGAGGGGAGGATGGAGGGACTGGAGAGGGGAGGATGGAGGGACTGGAGAGGGGAGGATGGAGGGACTGGAGAGGGGAGGATGGAGGGACTGGAGAGGGGAGGATGGAGGGACTGGAGAGGGGAGGATGGAGGGACTGGAGAGGGGAGGATGGAGGGACTGGAGAGGGGAGGATGGAGGGACTGGAGAGGGGAGGATGGAGGGACTGGAGAGGGGAGGATGGAGGGACTGGAGAGGGGAGGATGGAGGGACTGGAGAGGGGAGGATGGAGGGACTGGAGAGGGGAGGATGGAGGGACTGGAGAGGGGAGGATGGAGGGACTGGAGAGGGGAGGATGGAGGGACTGGAGAGGGGAGGATGGAGGGACTGGAGAGGGGAGGATGGAGGGACTGGAGAGGGGAGGATGGAGGGACTGGAGAGGGGAGGATGGAGGGACTGGAGAGGGGAGGATGGAGGGACTGGAGAGGGGAGGATGGAGGGACTGGAGAGTCGAGGATGGAGGGACTGGAGAGTCGAGGATGGAGGGACTGGAGAGTCGAGGATGGAGGGACTGGAGAGTCGAGGATGGAGGGACTGGAGAGTCGAGGATGGAGGGACTGGAGAGTCGAGGATGGAGGGACTGGAGAGTCGAGGATGGAGGGACTGGAGAGTCGAGGATGGAGGGACTGGAGAGTCGAGGATGGAGGGACTGGAGAGTCGAGGATGGAGGGACTGGAGAGTCGAGGATGGAGGGACTGGAGAGTCGAGGATGGAGGGACTGGAGAGTCGAGGATGGAGGGACTGGAGAGTCGAGGATGGAGGGACTGGAGAGTCGAGGATGGAGGGACTGGAGAGTCGAGGATGGAGGGACTGGAGAGTCGAGGATGGAGGGACTGGAGAGTCGAGGATGGAGGGACTGGAGAGTCGAGGATGGAGGGACTGGAGAGTCGAGGATGGAGGGACTGGAGAGGGGAGGATGGAGGGACTGGAGAGGGGAGGATGGAGGGACTGGAGAGGGGAGGATGGAGGGACTGGAGAGGGGAGGATGGAGGGACTGGAGAGGGGAGGATGGAGGGACTGGAGAGGGGAGGATAGAGGGACTGGAGAGGGGAGGATAGAGGGACTGGAGACAGGCAATGCCTTGGGCTTCTCATGTTCCACTCTCAAAGATAAAGCGGCAATATCAATACGTCCCTTTTGAACTTAATCTGATGGTGATGACTGTGTAGTAGAACCTCTGCACCGCACAATCCACCATCTTGGATTGGTTTCCCCGGCAACTACCTCAAATACACCTGGGGCTGAGTCACTGGTGGAGCAACAGTCTGGAGAATCATTACTTCCTTGTTAGAGGACAGAATAGATGCTGGATGTCTGAGTATTACAGACCTCTGACCTGAAGAGTACTATGACAAAAGTGTTACGACTTCCTCCTGTTCATTCAGCCCACTCCTATCCAGATATAGCTTGACGACTGGTACTCAAATCTTCCTCTGCTCTGTCATTCGCTACATGGGGGCGTGGCTTTATGCAGATTTTAGAATACTTGCATGACAATCTGTCGCCAATTGGATGGAAACCTAGCTATTAACGTCTGTGGGCATGGCGTACGACAAGGAGTCTGCGTAGCCAGGCAAAACCAGTTAGGCATTGAAGCCCTTTGCGTCTCTATGGGCCCTGGTCAAAAGTAGTGCACTATATAGGGAATAGTGTGATATTTAGAATACACACAAGGCTTCTTTTGTGACCAGAGGCCAGCATTTGACCTTTTAACTTCATTACATTATTCTCAGAAAGAAGAGGTGAGTGTGCATTAACTATATTCTTTGACCTGTACAGTTGGTTAAAATGACCTCCAGTTTTATTTCAGTCTATTCTGACCAATTATCTGTTGACGGATCTCTTCTGTGCTGCTCACCAACCTGCTGGTTAACTCTCCACGGGAGAAGAGGAGGAAAACAGAGGGGAGGAAGAGGAGAGGGGGAGAAAAGAGGAAGATCACATGCAAAATAGAGGAGAAGGAGGGAATGAAGAGGACAAGGAAGAGAAGGAGGGGGGGGAGAAGAAAGGACAAGGAAGAGGAGGGATTGTGGAGGTCACAGAAGAGGTCATACAGGGCCAGATGGGAAGATTGGGGGCCAGAACCACCTCAGGCCTCCAGATATTATATTAGAAATCAAACATAAATGTGGAGAAGTCTTCACATCCAACCACTTCTGCTATACTGATCTATACTGCTATACTGATATATACTACTATACTGATATACTGATCTATGCTGCTATACTGATATATACTACTATACTGATCTATGCTGCTATACTGATATATATACTACTATACTGATCTTTACTGCTATACTGAATAATACTACTATGCTGCTATACTGATATATACTACTATACTGATATACTGATCTATACTACTATACTGATCTATACTTCTATACTGATCTATGCTGCTATACTGATATATACTACTATACTGATATATACTACTATACCGATCTATGCTGCTATACTGATCTATACTACTATACTGATCTTTACTACTATACTGATATACCGATCTATACTGGTATACTGATCTATACTACTATACTGATCTATACTCCTATACTGGTATACTGATCTATACTACTATAATGATATACTGATCTATACTGGTCTATACTACTATACTGATATACTGATCTATACTGATATACTGATGTACTGATCTATACCGATATACTGATCTATACTACTGTACTGGTATACTGATCTATACTACTATACCGATCTATACTACTATACTGATCTATACTACTATACTGATTTACTACTATACCGATATATACTACTATACTGATCTATACTGCTATACCGATCTATACTACAATACTGATCTATACTACTATACTGATCTATACTACTATACTGATTTATACTACTATACCGATCTATACTGCTATACTGATCTATACTGCTATACCGATCTATACTACAATACTGATCTACACTACTATACTGATCTATACTACTATACTGATATACTGATCTATACTACTATGCCGATCTATACAGATCTATACTACCATACTGATCTATTCTACTATACTGGTCTATACTACTATACCGAGCTATACTGCTGCACTGCTATTCTGATCTATACTGATATACGGAGCTATACTACAATACTGCTACACCGATCTATACTAATATACTGATCTATATTAATATACTGTTCTATACTGATAAACGAATATACTGCTTGAATGACCTATACTACTATACTGATGTACTGATCTATACTGCAATACTGATCTACAGTTGAAGTCGGATGTTTACATACACTTAGGTTGGAGTCATTAAAACTCGTTTTTCAACCACTCCACACATTTCTTGTTAACAAACTATAGTTTTGGCAAGTCGGTTAGGACATCTGCTTTGTGCATGATACAAGTCATTTTTTCAACAATTGTTTACAGACAGATTATTTCAGGCAATACTTTCAACAGAAAGTCATTGTCAATTAGTCGGAAATGAGAAGTTGTAATCTGTATGAAGGCAAAAAAGCCATTTTTGAACAGAGGATGAGCTTTAATCTACTGGAGAACCATTTGTGGTTTAAGTATAACTTATGTATGAGTGAAGCTTTCAGTGAGAGGTTTAAAGCTTTAATATTTTATAATTTTAGCCCCCCAAAACTCATGTTCATTACATAAATAGGCACGTTTGGCTTAGAATTCCAAATAAAATGAAATATTTGTTGCGCATATGATTTTAAAAACAAATCATCTGGAGTAGGCAATGCATTAATAAGTAAGTAAACTGTGATAGGACCAAAGAGTTAAACAATGTAATTTTTCCATAAAAAGACAAGGGGTTACCTCTCCATGGTTGCAGAATCTTATCTATTTTTGCTAACTTTCCTTAGAAATTAATTGTGGTAAGTTCATTTATATTTTTTGAGATGTGAATACCAAGTATGTCTACTTCACCATTCGCCCATTTTATCGGTAAACTACAAGGTAGTGTAAACACCTTTTTTTTTTTACGATCCAATACGTAATATGGTACACTTGTCATAATTAAGTTTTAATCCAGAGAGGCTAGAAAAGTGATCAAGATCTTCAATGAGACTGTGCAGGAATCCAGATTGCGGACTTAAGAAAAAAACTAGAGTCATCAACATACATTGACACTTTTGTTTTTATCCCCAGGATTTCTAACCTCTTGATGTTCTTGTTGGATGTAATATTAATAGCTAGCATTTCAATGGCCATAATAAACAGATATGGAGACAACAGACAGCCTTGTTTTACTCCTCTTAAAAGCGCAAAACTTTCTGAGAAGTAACCATTTTTTACTATTTAAATCTGGAGTTACTGTACATAACTTTAAGCCATTGTATAAGAGATTCACCAACATTAAAGTATTCCAGGCATTTATATATAAATTATAATCGTACTTTATCAAACACCTTTTCAAAATATGAATATGCTATGAAGACCAGGCCTGGTATCTTCAATGTTTCATAATGTTCAATGGTTTCAAGTAATTGTTGTATATTATCTCCAATATATCGTCCATGTAAAAAACCTGTCTGATCAGGATGAACAATATCTGGTATAACCTTTTTTATTCTATGTGCTATTGTATTTCGCCAGGATTTTTGCATCATAACATTGAAGTGTTAGTGGCATCCAGTTGTTTAAATGGACTGGGTCTTTATACTTACCACCTGGGTCCTGTTTTAGTAGTAATGAAATCAGACCTTGTTGAGTACCTGAAAGTCTACCATTTGTTTAAGAGTAATTAAAACATGCTAATAATGAATCTTTGAGTACATCAACAAAGGACGAACGTCGTCAGGGAAATGACCGGACCAAGGTGCAGCGTGGTGAGCATACATTTTTCTTTATTTTAAATGTCGCCAACAAAACAAGAAACAACAAAAAAGAACGTGAAGCTTACTAGGGCTATACAGGCCATTAACAAAGACAACTACCCACAAAATACAAAAGGCTGCCTAAGTATGATTCCCAATCAGAGACAACAATAGATAGACAGCTGCCTCTGATTGGGAACCACACTCAGCCTAGCACACAGAAATACAAAAGATAGAATGCCCACCCCACATCACACCCTGACCTAATAGAGATAAAAACGTCTCTCTAAGGTCAGGGCGTGACAAAAGGTCTGATATCCCTCTACTGGTATACCATCAAGCCCTGGTGTTTTTCCAGACTGAAAAGATTTTATTGCCTCAAAGTTCCTCTTTTATTAGTTGGCCTTCACACCGGTTTTTCTGTAATTTTTTTAAATTTTACATCATTATTATTAAGAAATCCTTACAGTTAATATCATTGTCGTGTCTTTGACTATGCCAGATTAATTGCTATGACATGCTATTCTATAAAATAATTTCTCCGTAATTAATATTACCTGATTGAACTAATCATGTAAATGTTAATTAACTAAAGAGGGACACCACGAAATAACATTTATAGAGCTGTTATCTTCCGAATAAACTCTTAAAGATTTAGTAAGATTTTACATCCATAACAGTCACATTAATCGTCATTTTATTCAGTCTCGTCTGAAAGTTGTAAATCCTTGATTATCTGCAAGAATCCTGGCTAACAAGTTGAATCAGCAATACAAAATTGGGTTTAATTATTTATTTACTAAATACCTAACTAATCACACAGAATCACACATATACAATTAAATCATAACTTGATCACAAATTACGTCATACAGAAAAACGTCCCTAGCGGGCGGAATAGATATGACAGCTTGTTACACAAAGGGAAGGGGCTGAGTCCTAGTGAAAGAGCGGGAGACTGGAACATGGGCGAGCTGTGCTATCGTAAATACAGTATCTTATGCATTCTAAATTACCGCCCATTCGAAAAGGAAAATGCAATAAATATTTACTCTGAGCTGCGCTTCAGTAGGTTGGTGGTAGATGGACCGTGTCGCCAACCCGAGTCCTCTGTCCTTTGAAGAATGTCTCTGGTAGTCACACTGGATACGTGGGAGAAACGTTGTGTGTAGTAGACGGGATACTTGGACTGTCCTTCCTAACCTGCGTTTAGCTGTTGCTAACTCAACGGCTAGGAGATATCACTTCTGTAGTGAATACGAGTTCAAAGATCATACCATTCACAATCAAAGTCCATGCTGATGTTGGCTTAGTTCTGTAGTTATTATCTGAACCATTCTGACACCGGACCGTCATCCTAGTGTACCCGGAACAGAAAGTTATATTCTTGTCAATGGCTTTTATAGTGGAGGGAGAGGGGTGTGTCTGAAAAGTTTATAACCCATGCCTCTTCACAGGGGCGGGCCACTGTGAGCAGAGGAAAACTTATGAAAGCACAGATCTCTCATTTGGAAGCTAAAATTACATTTCACCTCTTCACAAATAATGTCATATTCAAACATTTCAATTAAACAACAATTCCATGTGAATCCGATACCTCTGAAGTTTAGACTTTCCACAGTAGAGTTTATGTCATTCTATCATTGATGAGAATGTGTCAGAGGGCAACCGAACTGACATAATATACCTTAAGTACCCCCGCATATGTTCAGTTGGTCGGATTACCAGAATATAGTTAATTTCCCCCAACTTCTGATGTTACCCAGAATCTCTATGTTAACGCATGGGTTTCCTTATGTCACATCAGTTATAGTAGGGAGAGAGAAAAAGGGGGAAAGAGGTATTTGTGACTGTCATAAACATACCCACAGGCCAACGTCATGACTTCATTCAGTGGAAATAGAGGAGACTGAAAAGAAAACATACAGTATGCTTAAAATATTTTGCTTGCTCTTTCAAAATATAATTTGGTGAGTCATGGATAACCCCCTCATTTGTAACGAGTTTCTGTAAATCATGTTTGGTAGAATATCTGTGTTGAAGATTCAAGAAAAATTTTGTGCAGTTTTTCCCTTTTTCATCCAATTCGCTTTATTTTTGTAATACATTACACTCGATCGTTCTTGAATAAGTACCTCCATTTATTTTAGTTTTTCCTCTATTTAGTGCCTCTATAGTACAGTTTCCTTTACCATCTACCTGTGTTGTTACTTCCTCTATTTCCTGTATTAGTTTAATCTCTTTAGACCTAAACTGCTTTAGTTTTAATGATGAGTATTGTATTGAATAGCCTCTGAAAGTACATTTGAAAGTGTCCCATACAATAAGGGGATCTGCTGTCAATTATGAATTATTTTGTCTTAGTTAAGAACAAATTGTCATCCAATAGACTTTGATTAAATGTCCAATATCCCCGTCCACGTGGAAATTCTGTAAGAGCAATATGGAGGCTAATTAGATGGTGGTCCAATCACATTCAGTCTCCTATTAATATATTTTTTTTACTTTTAATGCCAGCAAGAATGAGACCAGAAAGTAATCAAGACGGCTAGCTTGATTACGCCTCCTCCATGTATATCTCAATAGGTCGGTTTTTCAACCTCCGTATACAGTATCCACTAGTTCTAATGTATCCATGATATTTGTGATCTCCTTAATAAGTGCTTGAGGGTGATAGTTTGTAGAATGATTTCCTTTACGATCCATTGAGGTACTTAAAACCGTATTATAATGTCCCACCATAATAATAGATTATTATATATATATTCGAAAAAGTGTGGATCATCATTATTTGGCCCATATAGATTAATTAGCCAGATCTGTTTTTGATCCAATAGCACATCTAAACTAATCCATCTTCCTTGCGGATCTGTTTGCACAATCGGATCAAAATGTGTATTAATTAGTATAATCACCCCTTTTGAGTTTCTTTGCCCTTGACAAAAATATATTTCTCCTTCCCAGTCCATTTTCCACCCAACCTCTTCTATATTTGTAGAATGAGTTTCCTGTAAACAATAGATATTATATTCTTTCTCTTTTAGCCAGGTAAAAATGAATCTTCTTTTTTTATGATCTGCTAAGCCATTACAATTATAACTTGCTATACTTATTTCCCCACTTACCATAATGATACCCAAGTTTCAACTATACTTACCACAACCAAAGTTTGTAAACTTACCATTAAAAAACACCATGATGATTAAGTGTCCATATAGCTGTACCATAATAATTTGCAATGTTAAGCATACTGTAGCTGCAACTTTGTAAACTTCCAATTGTCCTTATATTCCACCCATTAAAACCTCCCCGATATCCAGGTCTGCTGTCACTAAGATCATCAGACCATCTCCCTGACTCAAGATGCACCTTTGCGTCCTAAGGAAAACCGCCAATTGGCATTGGTCAGAGAGAAATATGGGCAGTCCTATGATAACATAATTACCTATGAGGATGCCTAAGAGAACTAACCAAATAACATGGAAAACAGTCAGAAAAAAATAAATAGTAACAATAATAGATCGTATTAATATAAATAATAACAGCACAATGCATGTTCATATTTGAAAGTCCTACCTAGCAAGGCTATAAGCATGTCAGCCCAGCCTGCTCAGTTCATTGGATTCAAATGTTCGTAAAAAAAAAATGGGGGGAAAAATGAAAACAATAAGAGAAAATAACCGAAATATATCGCAAGACCAGTTCTTTTTTTAATGTCCATTACATGCAAGACATATTTCATGTAGTCCTCATTCTATCCTGTTGTATTCCGCTTGTATTCCGACCAAAAAAGAAAGAAGGATAAAGGATTATAGTTTCTAACGGCCGCTAATGACTGCAAGTAAAAAAAACAATTGCATTAGGCTTCACATTATATCCTGTTGTAACATGCCATGGCTGTGCCAGAGCCGACCGCAAGCCACGCCCCGGGCACTCCCTGTAATGTCGTGTGTGTAGATGGCAGGGAAGTCAGGCGCAGGAGAATCGAACTTGGTATAAATGGTGTCGTTTAATAGACTTGACAAAACTTCATAATCAAAAATACAAGATAAAATAATAGTGGGTACAAGAACCCGTTGCGCACCAATACATAATACACAAATATAAAAACAAACAATCTCTGACAAGGACATGGGGGGAAACAGAGGGTTAAATACACAACATGTAATGAATGGGATTGGAACCAGGTGTGTAGGAAGACAAGACAAAACCAATGGAAAATGAAAAATGGATCAATGATGGCTAGAAGACCGGTGACGTCGACCGCCGAGCACCGCCCGAACAAGGTGAGGCATCGACTTTGGCAGAAGTCGTGACACTCCCTTATGAGAAGGCATACTCAAGTTCAACTCATAATCGATTCCGACACAACTACTGCACGACAGCCAAGAACACATGCAGTACTGACAGAGCGAGTAAACCTGTAAAACCAACCCTCTCTCCAGCCTACACATAGTGTTTTATTCCAGGGTCGTTGCTGTATCACCTCGGCTGTTTTACACCTATACTACTATATGACTATACTACTAAACTACTATGCAACCAAACTATACCGCTATACTACTAGACTACCGTACTACTATATCGCTATACTACTAGACTACCGTACTACTATACCGCTATACTACTAGACTACCGTACTACTATACCGCTATACTACTAGACTACTGTACTACTATACCGCTATACTACTAGACTACATTTACATTTACATTTAAGTCATTTATCCAGAGCGACTTACAAATTGGTGCATTCACCTTAAGATATCCAGTGGAACAACCACTTTACAATAGTGCATCTAAATCTTTTAAGGGGGGGGGGGTCAGAAGGATTACTTTATCCTATCCTAGGTATTCCTTAAAGAGGTGGTGTTTCAGGTGTCTCCGGAAGGTGGTGATTGACTCCGCTTTCCTGGCGTCGTGAGGGAGTTTGTTCCACCATTGGGGTGCCAGAGCAGCGAACAGTTTTGACTGGGCTGAGCGGGAACTGTACTTCTTCAGTGGTAGGGAGGCGAGCAGTCCAGAGGTGGATGAACGCAGTGCCCTTGTTTGGGTGTAGGGCCTGATCAGAGCCTGAAGGTACTGAGGTGCCGTTCCCCTCACAGCTCCGTAGGCAAGCACCATGGTCTTGTAGCGGATGCGAGCTTCAACTGGAAGCCAGTGGAGAGAGCGGAGGAGCGGGGTGACTACCGTACTACTATACCGCTATACTACTAGACTACCATACTACTATACTGCTATATTCCTATACTACTGCACTGCTGTACTACTATACTGTTGTAGTGCTATACTACTATACTGCTATATACTATACTACTATACTACCATACTACGATATGCTATGCTGCTATACTACTATAATGCTATAGTGTTTTACTACTATACCGCTATACTACTGCACTACCGTACTACTATACTGCTATATTCCTATACTACTGCACTGCTGTACTACAAAACTGCCATACTACTATAATGCTATATGCTATACTGTTATGTGCTATACTACTATACTACCATACTACGATATGCTATGCCGCTATACTACTATACTGCTATATGCTATGCTGCTATACTACTATACTATGATATGCTGTTATATGCTATGCTGCTATACTACTATACTGCTATATGCTATGCTGCTATACTACTATACCACTATACTGCTATACTACTATACCACTATACTGCTATATGCTATACTGCGATATGCTATGCTGCTATACTACTATACTGCTATATGCTATGCTGCTATACTACTATACCACTATACTGCTATATGCTATGCTGCTATACTACTATGCTGCTATACTGCGATATGCTATGCTGCTATACTACTATACTGCTATACTGTGGTATGCTATGCTGCTATACTACTATACTGCTATACTGCTATATGCTATGCTGCTATACTACTATACTGCTATACTGTGGTATGCTATGCTGCTATACTACTATACTGCTATATGCTATGCTGCTATACTACTATACTGCTATACTGCTATATGCTATGCTGCTATACTACTATACTGCTATACTGCTATATGCTATGCTGCTATACTACTATACTGCTATACTGTGGTATGCTATGCTGCTATACTACTATACTGCTATACTGTTATATGCTATGCTGCTATACTGCTATACCACTATACTGTTATATGCTATGCTGCTATACTACTATACTGCTATACTGTGATATGCTATGCTGCTATACTACTATACCACTATACTGTTAAATGCTATGCTGCTATACTACTATACCACTATACTGCTATATGCTATACTGCTATATGCTATGCTGCTATACTACTATACTGCTATACTGCGATATGCTATGCTGCTATACTACTATACCACTATACTGTTATATGCTATGCTGCTATACTACTATACCACTATACTGCGATATGCTATGCTGCTATACTACTATACTGCTATACTGCGATATGTTATGCTGCTATACTACTATACTGCTATACTGCGATATGCTATGCTGCTATACAACTATAGTGCTATACTGTTATATGCTATGCTGCTATACTGCTATACCACTATACTGCTATATGCTATGCTGCTATACTACTATACCACTATACTGTTATATGCTATGCTGCTATACTGCTATACCACTATACTGCTATATGCTATACTGCTATATGCTATGCTGCTATACAACTATACCACTATACTGCTATATGCTATACTGCGATATGCTATGCTGCTATACTACTATACTGCTCTAGTGCTTTACTACTATAGTGCTATACTGCTCTAGTGCTTTACTACTATACTGCTCTAGTGCTTTACTACTATACTGCTATACTTCTGTACTGCTATAGTTCTATACTGCTATACTACTATACTGCTACACTGCTATAGTCCACTACCAGAGCCCTGGTCAAAAGTAGTGCACTTTAAAGGCAATGGGGTGCCATTTGAGATGTATCCATAGCAACCGTGTTATTGAGGGATCAGTAGAACCATGTTACCCTGTTGAACTGCATCCATCTCTCACAAAAGCACTTGGTATCGGTCTAACAAGTACAAGAGTGACTGCTATCAGTGGTCACATTCTGAGGGCTCTCAAAGATCTGGAAACCTGACACTCGAGGTATGTTATTATCTTTATTTAACCTTTATTTAACTGGGCAAGTCAGTTAAGAACAAATTCTTATTTACAATGACTGCCTAACCCCGGCCAAACCCGGACGACGCTGGGCCAATTGTGCGCCGCCCTATGGGACTCCCATTCAAGGCCGGTTGTAATACAGCCTGGAATCGAACCAGGGTCTGTAGTGACGCCTCTAATACTGCGATGAAGAGGCTTTACTCCTCCTCCTCTCGATTTCCCTGAATCCTATGTTCTGTCTGTTCGGAGAATGGAGAATCCATCAAGTTGGACAGCTATGTGGGGGTGTCTTGACCAAAAGCCATGTTTCAGAAAACCAGAGGATATTGCAGTTATGAGAGTCCCGTTGAAAGAAAATCCATGATCTGAGGTCCTCCATTTTGTTATCAAGTGACTGGCCAATAGAATGGAAGGAAGAGAGAAGAGGTGGCCGGGTTTCCCTTCTCCTTAATCTCGCCAGGGCTCACCCCCTCTCCTGCCTCTTTTCCACTTGAATAGCCTGAGAAATTATACAAAGAGCCCAGGGCAGATGAGTTGAAGTTGAAGCCAGAATTGTGGTTAGTAACTGCCGATCTGATGTTGAAAATTAAGGATAAAAGCAAAAAGAATCACAAAATAGGAAAATTAGGTCGGAGCTCGGGATGACGACAGTCATACAGTACGGTGCAATCTTCAGTGTGTGTGTGTGTGTGTGTGTGTGTGTGTGTGTGTGTGTGTGTGTTTCTCATATTCACTAAAACCTTCTGTACCTCTCCTCCGTATTCTACAGCCCTCTCTTTTTCCATTTGGGATTGCAGAGCATTAAACTTCCATAAAGGAGGTGGTTAGCTTTGAAACGTGATCAAAGATACATTATTCACAACGTTACGTGTAGAACTCACATGCCAACATTGAGAGGAGATTTCTTTTTAAACCACAAGGCCAGATCGGGGGGAAGAAAGAGGTGATCTCTCTAACTAGTTTTGAAAATCTGGGCACCATATCCACAAAGCATCACAAAGTAGGAGTGCTGATCTAGGATCTGTCCATATAATCCTGTTGATTCTGATCTAGGATCTGTCCATATAATCCTATTGATGCTGATCTAGGATCTGTCCATATAATCCTATTGATTCTGATCTAGGATCTGTCCATATAATCCTGCTCATTCTGATCTAGGATCTGTCCATATAATCCTATTGATGCTGATCTAGGACCTGTCCATATAATCCTATTGATGCTGATCTAGGATCTGTCCATATAATCCTATTGATGCTGATCTAGGATCTGTCCATATAATCCTATTGATTCTAATCTAGGATCTGTCCATATAATCCTGTTCATTATGATCTAAAAGGCTAAACTGATCCTGAAAACAGCACGTACATTCTAAGAGGTGTGCCAAGCTTGTTCATTTGTCTTCCTGATTTGTATACTCTTATTATTGCTTGTTGACCTCCAGACATGGATTATCTGCAGATAAATTATTAAAACATTCTCTGAAGATGGTAATTCCTCAGTGCAGGAACAATAAACTAAGGTCACGAGGCGTTTACTTTACAAGTTATATTCTTCAAGAATCAATGGCTGTATATCATTCATCTGAAAGTAAAAAAAAAAATTTAAAAAAAATTGGATGTAGCAATTGCATATTGACCCTTTAATGGGAGAGAGCAGCTTAATTATCGAGGAGCCGCACACACAATCTTTGGTGCCAATATGAATAGGCTCCTCAAACGCTCATACATTTCTGTCCTTTTTACTGGTGATCAATCATCAAATAAGCAAATAATATTTCTGGAATTTGACAACAAAATGTTCTTTTCAATAAACAATTTTCTTTAAATGACTGGTTTCATGTGTTAAATGACTAAGGCATGGAGAGTGGGCGGCATAGCCTTATGACAATGTCTCCTATCTCTTGGGTTTTTTCCCGAGCTGTTTGGGAGAGACTGGGTGTGCAGGCTTGTGTTCCACCCCAGCACTAGCAGGGATCAATCATCTTTGATAGTGGGTTGAGCTGGGATCAGACATGGCAGAAACATCATCAAACTCTCACAACTACTGGTTTCTTCAATAAGAATGGATAGCTACAGGGTTGCAGGTTGGTCTTCCTCCCCTGCAGTAACACACCTGTTTCTACTAATCAGGGGCTTGGGCTAGCTGATTGAACAATACTGTACTATAAACTAAGCAAACAACTGTGTGTCTTTACCTGGTGTGTGTGTCTTTACCTGGGGTGTGTGTGTGTCTTTACCCAGTGTGTGTGTGTGTGTGTGTGTGTCTTTACCCGGTGTGTGTGTGTCTTTACCTGGGGTGTGTGTGTCTTTACCCGGTGTGTGTGTGTCTTTACCCGGTGTGTGTGTGTCTTTACCCGGTGTGTGTGTGTCTTTACCCGGGGTGTGTGTGTGTCTTTACCCGGGGTGTGTGTGTCTTTACCCGGGGTGTGTGTGTCTTTACCCGGTGTGTGTGTGTGTCTTTACCTGGTGTGTGTGTGTGTCTTTACCTGGGGTGTGTGTGTGTCTTTACCCGGTGTGTGTGTGTCTTTACCCGGTGGGTGTGTGTCTTTACCCGGTGTGTGTGTCTTTAACTGGTGTGTGTGTGTGTCTTTAACTGGTGTGTGTGTGTGTCTTTACCTGGTGTGTGTGTGTGTCTTTAACTGGTGTGTGTGTGTGTCTTTACCCAGTGTGTGTGTGTGTGTGTCTTTACCCGGTGTGTGTGTGTGTCTTTACCCGGTGTGTGTGTGTCTTTACCTGGGGTGTGTGTGTCTTTACCTGGTGTGTGTGTGTGTGTGTGTGTCTTTACCCGGTATGTGTGTGTGTGTGTCTTTACCCGGTGTGTGTGTCTTTACCCGGTGTGTGTGTGTCTTTACCCGGTGTGTGTGTGTGTGTGTCTTTACCCGGTGTGTGTGTGTCTTTACCTGGTGTGTGTGTGTGTCTTTACCCAGTGTGTGTGTGTGTGTGTGTGTGTGTGTGTGTGTGTGTGTGTGTGTCTTTACCCGGGGTGTGTGTGTGTGTCTTTACCCAGTGTGTGTGTATGTGTGTGTGTGTGTGTGTGTGTGTGTGTGTCTTTACCCGGTGTGTGTGTGTGTGTCTTTACCCGGGGTGTGTGTGTCTTTATCCGGGGTGTGTGTGTGTGTCTTTATCCGGGGTGTGTGTGTGTGTCTTTACCCGGGGTGTGTGTGTGTGTCTTTACCCGGGGTGTGTGTGTGTGTCTTTACCCGGGGTGTGTGTGTGTGTCTTTATCCGGGGTGTGTGTGTGTGTGTCTTTACCCGGGGTGTGTGTGTGTGTCTTTATCCGGGGTGTGTGTGTGTGTCTTTACCCGGGGTGTGTGTGTGTGTCTTTACCCAGGCTGTGTGTGTACCGATGGATAAGTGGTCAGTTGGTGCATGTGAGGAAATGCAGAGGACAGACCAGGGCCCTGCTTTCCAAAAGCATCTTAAAGCTGAGAACCATAGGATCCTGGTTAGTGACATGCAGCCTTTTATTGGTCATGTACTTATTGGTCATGTGCTCATTGGTCATGTGCTTATTGGTCATGTGCTTATTGGTCACGTGCTCATTGGTCACGTGCTCATTGGTCACATGCTTATTGGTCACATGCTTTGTAAACAACAGGTGCAGACTAATAGTGAAATGCTTACTGATGGGAAATGCTTACTTGGCCCTCCTTTTCCTGTAGTCCATGATCAGCTCCTTTGTCTTGATCACGTTGATGGAGAGGTTGCCAGCTCTCCAACCTCCTCCTTATAGGCGGTCTCATCGTCGTCAATGATCAGGCCAACCACCGTTGTGTTCGCCAGCAAACCTAATGATGGTGTTAGAGTCGTGTGTTGCAACGCAGTCGTGGGAGTACAGGAGGGCACTAAGCACGCGCCCCTGAGGGGCCCCCGTGTTGTGGATTAGTGTGGCAGATGTGTTGTTGCCTGCCCTCACCACCAGGGGGCGTCCAGGATCTCAGTCCCAGGGTCCTTAGCTTAGTGATGAGCTTGAAGGACACGATGGTGTTGAAGGCTGAGCTGAACGCTGAGCACTATGGTGTTGAACGCTGAGCACTATGGTGTTGAACGCTGAGCACTATGGTGTTGAACGCTGAGCACTATGGTGTTGAACGCTGAGCACTATGGTGTTGAATGCTAAGCTGTAGTCAATGAACAGCATTCTCATGTAGGTGTTTATCTTGTCCAGGTGGTAGAGGGCAGTTGGAGTGCAATAGAGATCACATCATCTGTGGATATGTTGTGGTGGTATGCAAATTGGAGTGGGTTCAAGGCGTCTGTGATGATGGTGTTGATGTGAGCCATGACCAGCCTTTCAAAGCATTTCATGACTACAGATTTGAGTGCTACGGGGCAATAGTCATTTAGATAAGTTACATTGGCGTTACATTGGCACAGGGTCTATAGTGGTCTGCTTCAAACATGTAGGTAAAGAGTACCACAGTATGAGTCATAATACCCATAAAACCTAACGGTCAAACAGGGAAATGGTTTTTCCACAATTCATTTTTCCCATTGGGGAAGGGTTGTGTATTGTGTAGGCTTACCCTGGCGTGACTTTTTGATAAACGTGTAAATCTCTCTAGGACAAAGTGACTTTTGTCATTATATTTGCCTGTATTTACCCCCTCCAAAATGAAATGCTAAGTAGTTGCTAATGTGGCTGTCATATAGGGCTTCAAATGCCATGATCTGGACGAGACTGCCAAATCGAGGCAAAGGTAAGAATCGTTTGGATTAACTACGTAATGTTAGCTAAATGTAGTAATGAATAAATTAGCTACATTTCTTTAAATGGAAAATTGTTTACTGAAACGGTGTCAGCTAGAGATGACGTGCAGGAGCTTGCAGGGATTTATAGTTTTGCATGATGTCTACTTTGATGATAATTAGCATTTTCAAATATGTGAGTAAATGGAGCCGAATATACTGATGAAAGTCACCTTGTCCGAGACAGATTTACAGATTTACATGGTTATCAAAACGTCACGCCAGGGTAAGCCTACATGAAACACAGCCCTATTTTATGTGTTTCTTATTAAATTCCCTATCGGAAAAATGAATGATGGAAAAATGATTGGAACCATTTCCCTGTTTGACCACTAGGTTTTATGGGTGTTATGACACCTCCAATGTGGGGCTCTATTATAGACTGGTCAGGGAGATGTTAAAAATGTCAGTGAAGACACTTGCCAAATGGTCAGCACATGCTCTGAATATGCATCCTGGTAGTCCTTCTGGCCACATGGCCTTGTGAATGTTAACCTGTTTAAAGGTCTTACTCACGTCGGCTATGGAGAGCGAGATTACAAAGTCATCCGGAACAGCTTCTGCTCTCATGCATGGTTCAGTGTTGCTTGCCTCAGAGCGAGCATAAAATCTTGACGTTTAGACTGTTTGGTGGCTTGTCGTAGGGCATAGCGGGATTTCTGCACACACACACACACACACACACACACACACACACACACACACGTAAGTGAGCACCAATCTGTTCATCCAGAGTAGTCCATTAGTATGAGTATTGTTGTTTTGATGGTTAGTTGCTAAGCTAAGTGCATGTATTGATTTATGTGGTTATTGACGTCCATTTTTCCACATCAGTTTTCTGAAAAAAGGAGAGAGAGGAGAGACTCATTTCAACATGGCAGCGCCTCTCTGTCTCAATAAGGACCTCGATGACATTACATTATATTGATACTGTATTAGATTTAGTGGGCCATTTGCAATAGAACAGTACGAGTGGGCCTAATGTGTTGTTATTTGGACAGCTGTTTGAAAACCCGACTGAACCGTCTCTGTGAGGGCGTTCTCTCTGAAACTGGCTTTGTGTTAGGCTGCAGTTGGGGTGTATCTGTGTTATGAATGTTATGTATAATGACTAAATGATGTATACATTTAAAGTAATGATAGGACTATAGCTAACAGAATTCTACCCTGTCTCTGTATAATGATGAAGAATGTTTGTCCATAAGAAGCCAAGGAACTGTGGCAGACAACTTGTGACCACTGTGGAACTGATAACAGAGAAGGAAGTCTCCCCACCCAGGGAGGGGAGAAACCTTGGGCTTGTAGTAGATTGCTTATCCCATCCTCCCACCTGTTATACAACGTATGAGTAGGAGAAGACTTGTGAACTATATTGTCATTGTCTGAGAGGAGGAGGGACATTTATGACAAAATAAGAGGTATATAAACCAATGTACATGTAATGATTGGCAGAGCTCTCGTAAATAAACGTTGCTGACTGTTGTAGACTGGCCATTTCAACAAGAACCTTTCATTTCAACAAGAACCTTACACATTCTGAGAGAGAGAGAGACTTATTTCTATTACAGCATGTTGGAATGACTGTCATTCATATTCCATTCACCCAGTTCAATGTAACATCAATAGGTTTAGGCTACTACATGATACTCAAATGTTCCCCATACCCATCATGAGGTTGCTACAACCTAGCCTATGAATGAAAAGTTTACAACGTAGGGGCACACAGGTCGAGAGAACAATTTGAGGTGACACATTTAATACCGCCTTGCTTGCATCTACAGTTGAAGTCTGAAGTTTACATATACCTTAGCCAAATACATTTAAACTCAGTTTTTCACAATTCCTGATATTTAATCCTAGTAAAAATTCCCTGTTTTAGGTCAGTTAGGATCACCACTTTATTTGAAGAATATGAAATGTCAGAATAATAGTAGAGAGAATTATTTATTTCAGCTTCTATTTCTTTCATCACATTCCCAGTGGGTCAGAAGTTTACATACACTCAATTCGTATTGGGTAGCACTGCCTTTAAATTGTTTAACTTGGGTCAAACGTTGTTTCGGGTAGCCTTCCACAAGCTTCCCACAATAAGTTGGGTGAATTTTGGCACATTCCTCCTGACAGAGCTGGTGTAACTGAGTCAGGTTTGTAGGCCTCCTTGCTCTCAAACGCTTTTTCAGTTCTGCCCACACATTTTCTATAGGATTCAGGTCAGGGCTTTGTGATGGCCACTCCAATACCTTGACTTTGTTGTCCTTAAGCCATTTTGGGGTCATTGTCCATTTGGAAGACCCAAGCTTTAACTTCCTGACTGATGTCTTGAGATGTTACTTCAATATATCCACATAATTCTCCTCCCTCATGATGCCATCTATTTTGTGAAGTGCACCAGTCCCTCCTGCAGCAAAGCACCCCCACAACATGATGCTGCCACCCCCGTGCTTCACGGTTGGGATGGTGTTCTTCGGCTTGCAAGCATCCCCCTTTTTCCTCCAAACATAATGATGGTCATTATGGCCAAACAGTTCTATTTTTGTTTCATCAGACCAGAGGACATTTCTCCAAAAAGTACCATCTTTGTCTCCATGTGCAGTTGCAAACTGTAGTCTGGCTTTTTTATGGTGGTTTTGGAGCAGTGGCTTCTCCTTGCTGAGCGGCCTTTCAGGTTATGTTGATATAGGACTCGTTTTACTGTGGATATAGATACTTTTGTACCTGTTTCCTCCAGCATCTTCACAAGGTCCTTTGCTGCTGTTCTGGGATTGATTTGCACTTTTCCCACCAAAGTACGTTCATTTCTAGGAGACAGAACGCGTCTCCTTCCTGAGCGGTATGACGGCTGCGTGGTCCCATGGTGTTTACTTGTGTACTATTGTTTGTACAGATGAACGTTGTACCTTCAGGCATTTGGAAATTGCTCCCAAGGATGAACCAGACTTGTGGAGGTCTATAATTTGTTTCTGATGTGTTGGCTGATTTCTTTAGATTTTCCCATGATGTCAAGGAAAGAGGCACTGAGTTTGAAGGTAGGCCTTGAAGTACATCCACAGGCACACCTCCAATTGATTCAAATTATGTCAATTAGCCTATCAGAAGCTTCTAAAGCCATTTTCTGAAATTTTCCAAGCTGTTTAAAGGCACAGTCAACTTAGTGTATGTAAACTTCTGACCCACTGGAGTTGTGATACAGTGAATTATAAGTTAAATAATCTGTCTGTAAACAATTGTTGGAAAAATGACTTGTGTCATGCACAAAGTAGATGTCCTAACCGACTTGCCAAAACTATAGTTTGTTGCATCCCGCTAACGGGATCGATATGACAACAGCCAGTGAAAGTGCAGGGCGCCAAATTCAAACAACAGAAATCTCATAATTAAAATTCCTCAAACATACATGTGTTTTATATCATTTTAAATGTAATCTTGTTGTTAATCAGTGTCCGATTTCAAATATGCTTTTCAGCGAAAGCACTACAACTGATTAGATTATGTTAGGTCACCACCAAACCACAATAAGCACAGCCATTTTTCCAGCCAAATATATCAGTCACAAAAAGCAGAAATAGAGATAAAATCAATCACTAACGTTTGATGATCTTCATCAGATGACACTCATAGTACTTCATGTTACACATTACATGCATGTTTTGTGCGATGAAGTTCATATTCATATCAAAAAATCTGAGTTTACATTGGCGCGTTACATTCACTAGTTCCAAAAACATCAAGTGATTTTGCATAGCCACATCGTTTCAACAGAAATACTCATCATAAATGTAGATGATAATACAAGTTATAAACATGGAATTATAGATATACCTCTCCTTAATGCAAACGCTGTGTCAGATTTCAAAATAACTTTACGGAAAAAGCAAACCATGCAATAATCTGAGACGGCGCTCAGAACAATAGTCAAATTATCCGCCATGTTGGAGTCAACAGAAACCAGAAAATGGATGATAAATGTTTCCCTACCTTTGATGAACTTCATCAGAATGCAGTCGTAGGAATCCGAGGTCCACAATAAATGCTTGATTTGTTCGATAATGTCCGTTATTTATGTCCAATTAGCTACTTTGGTTAGCGCGTTTGGTAAACAATTCCAAAGTCACAAAGGTCGTCCACTATAACGTGACGAAATGTCCAAAAGTTCCGTAACAGTCAGTAGAAACATGTCAAACGATGTACTGAATCAATCTTTAGAATGTTGTTAACATACATCTCGAATAACGTTCCAACCGGAGAATTACATTGACTTCAGTTGAGCGATGGAACGGAGCTGCCTATCACGTGAACGCGCGTGTTCAATGCGTGGTCACCTCATGGCAGTGTTTATTCATTCCTGTCTCCTTCGGCCCCCCTTCACATTAGAGTCCTCAGACAAAGTTCTATTGACTGTTGACATCTAGTGGAAGCCGTAGGCTTACTCATCCATATCTCGCTGTAATTTCATTGGGAGCTTGGTTGAAAATCTAGCAGCCTCAGAAAAAATCCAAACAGGAAGTGGAACTTCTCAGGTTTTTGCCTGCCATATGAGTTCTGTTATACTCACAGACATAATTCAAACAGTTTTAGAAACTTCAGAGTGTTTTCTATCCAATACTAATGATAATATGCATATATTAGCAACTATGACTGAGGAGCAGGCCGTTTACTCTGGGCACCTCTGTGCACCTTTCATCCAAGCTACTCAATACTTCCCCTGCAGCCATAAGAAGTTAACAAGAAACTTGTGGAGTTGTTGAAAATCGAGTTTTAATGATTCCAACGTAACTGTATGTAAACTTCCGACTTCAACTGTAGCTTATCTAGGGTGTAATCATTAGTCCAGCAGTTGCAAATGAGAATTTCTATTGGACAGATTCAGGTATTTTTATCTCTGTTTTGATTGCTTTCATTTAGGAAACGTTTTTCAACAGAATCGGCAGAATGAATGCACCCCTGATCAAGCGTAAACACAGTTCGCTTTCATAGCAGTCACGTTGTATTCCTTCTCGCATCTATGCGCTCTCCTCCTCTCACCTTTTCCCTTCGCTTGTGGACTTCAATGAACAACACATCAGCTGTATGTGACCAGGCGAAACAATCTATAAAAACCAAACTATATGATAACCGCTACTCACAGCCTACATCGTTGTCACCATATTAGCTAAAGTAACGTCCTAGTCAACATAATAGTTAGTAAACCCGTTACGTTACAGTGTATAGTCAGTAAGCAGGTACTCTGGCGGTCCCCGGTGGCAATAAATTAATAACACCAAAAGCTTACCTTGACTTGGAGGAGTTCCAGTGTTGTGTTGGATAGTCATAGCCAGCTAGCTAACATAGCATCCCTCTTTTTGAGCTGGGTGCTTGAGTAACGAAACTAGCCAGCTGCATTTGCTAGCTAAGTAGGTGAAACAGAATGTGATTTTTGGGGGGGAAATCTCTCTCTTTCTCTTGCTTCTCCTTTTGTTGAAAACTTTTCAACTATTGTCTTTCTCTCTCTTTGAGTCAACTACTCACCACATTTTATGCACTGCGGTGCTAGCTAGCTGTAGCTTATGCTTTCAGTACTAGATTCATTCTCTGATCCTTTGATTGGGTGGACAACATGTCAGTTCACGCTGCAAGAGCTTTGATAGGTTGGAGGACGTCCTCTGGAAGTTGTAATTACTGTGTAAGTCTATGGAAGGGGGTGAACCATGAACCTCCTAGGATTTGTATTGAAGTCAATGTACCCAGAGGAGGACGGAAGCTAGCTGTCCTCCGGCTACACCATGGTGCTACCCTACAGAGTGCTGTTGAGGCTACTGTAGACCTTTGCAAAACAGTGTGTTTTGATCAATTATTTAGTGACGTGAATATATTTAGTATAGTTTCATCTAAAAAGGATAACCTTTTCAATGTTTTAACATTTTTATGAAATTCACTGAGGAGGATGGTCCTCCCCTTCCTCTGAGGAGGAGCCTCCACTGACACACACACACACACACACACACACACACACACACACACACACACACACACACACACACACACACACACACAGTTTCCTCTGAGAGTCCATCCTTGCATCATCTCTCCAACTAAGAGAAACTTCTCACCAGACAAACTTTACATCCTCCTCCTCTGGGTGTGTGGTAGAGCAGTGAAGGGCCGGTTGGCTGTGTTTAAACTTATTACATAAAGGGATGAAAAAGACAGGGAGAGAGAAAGGGGAACGAGAGAGAGAGAGAAAGGGGAACGAGAGAGAGAGAGAGAGAGAGAGAGAGAGAAAGGGAGACGAGAGAGAGAGAGAAAGGGGAACGAGAGAGAGAGAGAAAGGGGGACAGAAGAGAGGGATAGAGAAAGGGGGACGAGAGAGAGAAAGGGGGATGAGAGAGAAAGGGAGACGAGAGAGAGAGAAAGGGAGACAGAATAGAGGGATAGAGAAAGGGGGACGAGAGAGAGAGAAAGGGGGGCGAGGGAGAGAGAGAGAAAGTGGGACGAGAGAGAGAGAGAGAGAAATGGGGACAGAATAGAGGGATAGAGAAAGGGGGACGAGAGAGAGAAAGGGGGGCGAGGGAGAGAGAGAGAAAGGGGGGCGAGGGAGAGAGAGAGAAAGGGGGACGAGAGAGAGCGAGAGAAAGCGAGACGAGAGAGAGAGAGAGAAAGGGGACAGAAGAGAGAGAGCGAGAGAGAGAGAGAGAGAGAGAGAGAAAGGGAGACGAGAGCGCGAGAGAGAGAGAAAAGGGGACAGAAGAGAGCAAAGAGAATATTATATCAGTAATATGCCTGAGGAGCCAGTCTCAGTGTGTGTGTGTGTGTGTGTGTGTGTGTGTGTGTGTGTGTGTGTGTGTGTGTGTGTCTGTGTGTGGCTCACTGCGTGTAATTCCAACAATCTATTTGGAAAATAAATCTAATAGAAAAAGTGAATAAGCTCATTTAATCCCCTTTGCATTCCAGGGCCATTATTTATGCTGTAGTCATGGTAATTTACATCTACACATCCAGTCCCATTATTTAAGCTGTCATGTTGATTTATCTCAACACACTCATCACTCACTTTAGACTTAATAGACCCCAGGAAGAGCAGCTGCTGCTCCTAATGGGGGTCCAAATGGGGGTCCTAATGGTGATTCTAATGGAGGTTCTAATGGGGGTTCTAATGGGGATCCTAATGGGGGTTCTAATGGGGATCCAAATGGGGGTTCTAATGGGGATCCAAATGGGGGTCCTAATGGTGATTCTAATGGAGGTTCTAATGGGGGTTCTAATGGGGATCCTAATGGGGGTTCTAATGGGGATCCTAATGGGGGTTCTAATGGGGATCCAAATGGGGGTTCTAATGGGGATCCAAATGGGGGTCCTAATGGGGATTCTAATGGGGGTTCTAATGGAGGTTCTAATGGAGGTTCTAATGGAGGTCCTAATGGGGATCCTAATAGGGGTTCTAATGGGGATCCTAATAGGGGTTCTAATGGGGATCCTAATAGGGGTTCTAATGGGGATCATAATAGGGGTTCTAATGGGATCCTAATAGGGGTTCTAATGGGGATCCTAATAGAGGTTCTAATGGGGATCCTAATGGGGGTTCTAATAGGGGTTCTAATGGGGATCCTAATAGGGGTTCTAATGGGGATCCTAATAGGGGTTCTAATGGGGATCCTAATAGGGGTTCTAATGGGGATCCTAATAGGGGTTCTAATGGGGATCAGAATAGGGGTTCTAATGGGGATGCTAATAGGGGGTCTAATGGGGGTCCTCATTGGGATCCTAATGAAATTCAAGGAGTGATGATGAGGAGTGATGCACAAATAGACTCATGTTTTTTTCAAGACATCCCTCAGCTCCAGACCCATCCCTCCGCTCCAGACCCATCCCTCCACTCCAGACCCATCCCTCCAGACCCATCCCTCCGCTCCAGACCCATCCCTCCACTCCAGACCCATACCTCCAGACCCATCCCTCCACTCCAGACCCATCCCTCCAGACCCATCCCTCCACTCCAGACCCATCCCTCCACTCCAGACCCATCCCTCCAGACCCATCCCTCCACTCCAGACTCATCCCTCCACTCCAGACCCATCCCTCCACTCCAGACCCATCCCTCCACTCCAGACCCATCCCTCCACTCCAGTCCCATCCCTCCACTCCAGACTCATCCCTCCACTCCAGTCCCATCCCTCCACTCCAGACCCATCACTCCACTCCAGACCCATACCTCCAGACCAGACCCATCACTCCACTCCAGACCCATCCCTCCACTCCAGACCCATCCCTCCACTCCAGACCCATCCCTCCAGACCCATCCCTCCACTCCAGACCCATCCCTCCACTCCAGACCCATCCCTCCACTCCAGACCCATCCCTCCACTCCAGACCCATCCCTCCACTCCAGACTCATCCCTCCACTCCAGTCCCATCCCTCCACTCCAGACCCATCACTCCACTCCAGACCCATACCTCCAGACCAGACCCATCACTCCACTCCAGACCCATACCTCCAGACCCATCCCTCCACTCCAGACCCATCCCTCCAGACCCATCCCTCCACTCCAGACCCATCCCTCCAGACCCATCCCTCCACTCCAGACCCATCCCTCCACTCCAGACCCATCCCTCCACTCCAGACCCATCCCTCCACTCCAGACCCATCCCTCCAGACCCATCCCTCCACTCCAGACCCATCCCTCCACTCCAGACCCATCCCTCCACTCCAGACCCATCCCTCCACTCCAGACCCATCCCTCCACTCCAGACCCATCCCTCCACTCCAGACTCATCCCTCCACTCCAGTCCCATCCCTCCACTCCAGACCCATCACTCCACTCCAGACCCATCACTCCACTCCAGACCCATCCCTCCACTCCAGACCCATCCCTCCACTCCAGACTCATCCCTCCACTCCAGTCCCATCCCTCCACTCCAGTCCCATCCCTCCACTCCAGACCCATCCCTCCACTCCAGACCCATCCCTCCACTCCAGACCCATACCTCCAGACCCATCCCTCCACTCCAGACCCATCCCTCCAGACCCATCCCTCCACTCCAGACCCATCCCTCCACTCCAGACCCATACCTCCAGACCCATCCCTCCACTCCAGACCCATCCCTCCAGACCCATCCCTCCACTCCAGACCCATCCCTCCACTCCAGACCCATCCCTCCACTCCAGACCCATCCCTCCACTCCAGACCCATCCCTCCACTCCAGACCCATCCCTCCACTCCAGACCCATCCCTCCACTCCAGACCCATCCCTCCACTCCAGACCCATCCCTCCACTCCAGACCCATCCCTCCACTCCAGACCCATCCCTCCACTCCAGACCCATCCCTCCACTCCAGACCCATCCCTCAGCTCCAGACCCATCACTCAGCTTTATACCAATGTACAGGTGGGGAGACGCTTTGTTATTTTTTCCATTAAGGATTCTAGCATTTTTCCTTTTTCCTGTTCACTCACTCACTCACTCCCTTTCTTCCTCATAGAAACACACACTCAGAAGTGTACACGCGATGATCCTCTCTTTTCGTACGTACCTGACTGCTCTACTCTACACAGAGACCACCCACGCCACAGCCCAGCGCACAGAGAGACAGAACGAGAGAGAGAGAGAGAGAGATAGAGGGGGGAACGTTACACCCTCCCAGCAGCTGTCTCTGATCCAGCAGCTGTGCACCGCTTTTCTTTTTCTTCTCCTGTTCTCTCCATCCATCTCTCTCCATCACTCCTTTTGACTCGCTCCTCAAGCCAATTAGATCACGAACATGCTGTGTGCTTGTTGCTAGGGGGGGAAGAGAACCAAGAAGAGTGGACCAGCCGATACTTTGTTGCTAAGGTAATGAACGCTTGTGAGAGGTGTGAAAGACAATATTGAATTTTGTCACTGAGGTGTTTGTGTGTGTATGAGAGAGAGTGTGTGTATATCGATGCAGCAGTATTGCCAGGTGAGTATGGGAGTTATGTTACGTGTGTGTGTGTGTGTGTGTGTGTGTGTGTGTGTGTGTGTGTGTGTGTGCGCGCGTGCATGTGTATTGGGACAAGAGTGGTCCATGGAGGATTTGGGCTGTGGATAGAAGCAGCTGTATACTCAACAAGCTCTCACAGTTTCACTGCAGAATCCAACATTTGTCCTTTAAACGTCAAATTCTGAAGGTTAAGTTTAGGCATTAATTCCGAACGGTTACTTTATGGGTTAAGGTTTGTGATAGGGTAAACAATAAAGCGCGTAGAACTGGGATTGAACATCCGCGTTTCGTAACACCCTCACCGTTGCTCCAAATGGCCGATTTTGAAGTAATCTCCCGACGCCCAACATACCTGGAGGGACATTTCATTTTACAGTGGATCTTGAGCGACCTGGTTGGTGTAGTTCCTGGATTGCAGCACAGCACCGAGAGAAAGCTAAACAGCTACTACAGCCTGGGAATCTCTCTCTCTCTGTCACTCTTCATGTCTCTCTCTCTCTCTCACTCTCTCTCTCTCTTCGTGTGTCTCTCTCTCTGTCTCTCTGTCTATCTGTCTGTCTCTCTCTCTCTCTGTCACTCTTCATGTCTCTCTCTCTCACTCTCTCTCTCTCTCTCTCCGTGTGTCTGTCTCTCTGTCTATCTGTCTGTCTCTCTCTCTCTCTCTGTCACTTCGTGTTTCTCTCTCTGTCACTCTTCGTGTCTCTCTCCGTGTGTCTCTCTCTCGTCTCTCTGTCTATCTGTCTGTCTCTCTCTCTCTCTCTGTCACTTCGTGTTACTCTCTCTCTGTCACTCTTCATGTCTCTCTCTCTCTCTCTCTCTCTCACACTCTCTCGCTGTCTCTCTCCGTGTGTCTCTCTTTCGTCTTTCCATATGTCTCTGTCTATCTGCCTGCCTCTTTCTCTCACTCTCTCTCTCTTTCTCAGTGGCTGTAGCTCTCTTTCTCTCTCTGTAATCGTGTGTGTGCGTGTGCGTACGTACTGTATGTTCCTACCTACATGTTGTGACATCCATAGGACTGCTCCTGTCCTCTCCAACACACACAGAGAGAAAGATGAGGTTATTGATATAAACCAGGTGATATTCTACAGGGGTTATTGATATAAACCAGGTGATATTCTACAGGGGTTATTGATATAAACCAGGTGATATTCTACAGGGGTTATTGATATAAACCAGGTGATATTCTACAGGGGTTATTGATATAAACCAGGTGATATTCTACAGGGGTTATTGATATAAACCAGGTGATATTCTACAGGGGTTATTGATATAAACCAGGTGATATTCTACAGGGGTTATTGATATAAACCAGGTGATATACTACAGGGGTTATTGATATAAACCAGGTGATATTCTACAGGGGTTATTGATATAAACGAGGTGATATACTACAAGGGTTATTGATATAAACCAGGTGATATTCTACAGGGGTTATTGATATAAACCAGGTGATATACTACAGGGGTTATTGATATAAACCAGGTGATATTCTACAGGGGTTATTGATATAAACCAGGTGATATACTACATGGGTTATTGATATAAACCAGGTGATATTCTACAGGGGTTATTGATATAAACCAGGTGATATACTACAGGGGTTATTGATATAAACCAGGTGATATTCTACAGGGGTTATTGATATAAACCAGGTGATATTCTACAGGTGTTATTGATATAAACCAGGTGATATTCTACAGGGGTTATTGATATAAACCAGGTGATATTCTACAGGGGTTATTGATATAAACCAGGTGATATTCTACAGGGGTTATTGATATAAACCAGGTGATATTCTACAGGGGTTATTGATATAAACCAGGTGATAGCTTACATGGGTTATTGATATAAACCAGGTGATATTCTACAGGGGTTATTGATATAAACCAGGTGATATTCTACAGGGGTTATTGATATAAACCAGGTGATATTCTACAGGGGTTATTGATATAAACCAGGTGATATACTACAGGGGTTATTGATATAAACCAGGTGATATTCTACAGGGGTTATTGATATAAACCAGGTGATATACTACAGGGGTTATTGATATAAACCAGGTGATATTCTACAGGGGTTATTGATATAAACCAGGTGATATTCTACAGGGGTTATTGATATAACCCAGGTGATGGTTTACGTTGAGGCTATTTGGGTATTCATCTCATCTCTTCCTCTGCTCGCCACAGCTCGCTGCAGACGCCAATATTGTGACAGGTGTCCGACCGTCAGGCGCCAACTGGCAGCAGCATGCTCGAGAGGCAGAAATGCCTGGAGCTCTGAAAAGAAGGTGGAATGGGAATCACACTATCTGAGAGTTCCAGGCAACATTACGGTCTGGAATGCTGGAATAATGTTGTCTATAAATAGAACGTATAAATAAATGGAACTTATAAATAATGGAGCCAATGTGTGACATCAAAGTAAAAATGTCACTTCTGTTGTTACAGGAATAAGATTCTAGATAGGCACAATGAGACCGTAACTCCTAGCAACAACAAAAGATCTACATGTCATTCAAATTGTCACATGAAACATGTGAAAGGATATTTACAGTGAAAGGATATTTACATGCCTACTATTCATACCCTCGCTTCATTCCAGCTAGTTAGATGTGCAACCACTGACCAACTATAGTTAGGGGCATATCACTAGTCCAGCAATAGATACTGTTGTTTTGGTTGTGTAGCATCATTTAATACGTTTACCAATGGATAGTTAGGTAGCTAGGACACGGCAGTCAGCTAACCATTTACAGTAACAGCAGTTCATTAATAAGTCCATACACACTAAATCTTATGCAGAAATTGAGAAAATCGTACCTTGGCACTGTGGCATGGTATGGGCAGCTATTAATCAATTCATTAATAGATAATAGATTAATAGCCTGGAGTTAGAAAGGTTACCTCCTACTTTGAAAGGACAGGAAGTGTTAGCTGTGTACTTGACCAGGCATTCAACATTTAACCCCATTTAACCCACATGTGATCATTGAAATATCAAGTTGTTTTTTATTTTTATAGGCAAAAACAAAAAAACAAGCCATTTTTGTTTTTTTTCGATTTATATTCAACAACGAATAAACCTCCCATTTTCAAGTTCCCAATTGCTTTGTTTTAACTCGGAAAACAAACAATCAAAACATACACAGACTGTAATTTTACCTCGGGATTCTTGATTTATTGTTGTCTATGATGTAGGCTAATTATCTTAACCGCAATAACAACATAGACACCAGAATGTTATGTCAATCCGCGAGATCAACATTAATTCCAGCACTTTGGCTGTTGTTAAATCACGTTCCATATCACACAAGCTCTTTATCACAGAATCAGCTGATGTTGCTGGCAATAATGTCCTCTAGTAACAGCTAGACATCAAACCAGCGTTGTGTAATTATTGAAGAACCCTGTTAATGACAGTATCGATTTCTGTTTTATTAATCATGTTAAAGTTACTTTCTGTTTGAAGCATAGGAATTTTTCACATTCGTAATGTCTGCCCATGAAAACTGTTTTCACACTGTAACATAGGGAGATACGAAATGTTATGAGGTCACAGTACACAGAAAAATACAATAATATCCAGGAATTTAACAGGATCAAGGTCAATGTGTAATTCAATTGTTAAATGCTTAGAGTATGATATAACAACAAACAACAGTATCACAAATGTACGGAAAGAAAGGTAATGTTTTATGCCACAGATTCCACGCATGAGAAAAGGTTTAAACAGGTTTTAATTCAACTCACAAATTATAATGAATGTATCTATGTTCCCCTTAATATCTTAATGTATTCACGTGAAAAAAAAGCACATTATTATTATTATTGACTTCGTAACAGCTCCAAACAGTTATCCACGACAAGAAATGTGCACTGGTACCCTAGTTCATAGAAAGACCCAAATGATGCACTGGTACCCTAGTTCATAGAAAGACCCAAATGATGCACTGGTACCCTAGTTCATAGAAAGACCCAAATGGTGTTTATCTGCATGATGCCTGGCCAGTGGTGATTTTAGCATGTAAATCTTGGTGAGGCAATATCCCCCAATTTTCTTTTGATGCATGCCAACAAAGCTACTACACAACACAATACTCAAAAATACATAAATTGCTCTATAACGGTGCCAAACGGTGCCCACAAACTGATATGGCCTAGATAAATCTGTCCCAACAGCAGAGTCCCAACAGCAGTCCCAACAGCAGTCCCAACACCTTACCACTGCTACACCTGGCTGTCAGCAGAGCCTTCTCTGGCAGTGAAACAGTTCATTCTGCCTCATTTTACTGCCTTTAAAAACAAAAAACATAGTTGATATGGCTGACTTGCACATGTGGTTTCTACTGACAATTAAGATGTACAAACTATGCCATAAGGGGATGACGAGCGGATAAGAGGCAATCCGTTATTTTGATTAAGACATTAATAAGCGAGCTAGGACAGATGTAGTTTTTGAAATGTAAAGCAACAGAATTCAGAACATAGGCCATTCAAATATATTTTTGATTCTTCAAAGTAGCCACGCTTTTCCTTGATGAAAGCTTTGCACACTCTTGGTATTCTCCCAACCAGCTTCATGAGGAATGCTTTTCCAACAGTCTTGAAGGAGTTCCCACATATGCTGAGCACTTGTTGGCTTATTTTCCTTCACTCTGCGGTCCAATTCATCCTAAACAATCTCAATTGGCTTGAGGTTGGGTGATTGTGGAGGCCAGGTCATGTGAAGCAGCACTCCATCACTCTCCTTCTTGGTCAAATAGCACTTACACAGCCTGGAAGTGTGTTGGGTCATTGTCCTGTTGAAAAATACATGATAGTCCTACTAAGTGCAAACCAGATGGGATGGCGTATCGCTGCAGAATACTGTGGTAGCCATGCTGGTTAAGTGTGCCTTGAATTCTAAATAAATCACAGACCGTGTTACCAGCAAAGCACCCACACACGGTGGGAACCTCACATCCGGAGATCATCCGTTCACCTACTCTGCGTCTCACAACGACATGGCGTTTGGAACCAAAATCTCAAATTTGGACTCATTAGACCAAAGGACAGATTTCCACCGGTCTAATGTCCATTGCTCGTGTTTCTTGACCCAAGCAAGTCTCTTCTTGTTATTGATGTCCTTTAGAAGTGGTTTCTTTGCAGCAATTTGACCATGAAGGCCTGATTCACGCAGTCTCCTCTGAACAGTTGATGTTGAGATGTGTCTGTTACTTGAACTCTGTGATGCATTTATTTGTGCTGCAATTTCTGAGGCTGGTAAATCTAATGAACTTATCCTCTGCAGCAGAGGTAACTCTGGGTCTTCCTTTCCTGTGGCAGTCCTCATGAGAGTCAGTTTCATCATAGCGCTTGATGGTTTTTGCGACTGCACCTGAAGAAACTTTCAAAGTTCTTAAAATGTTTCCTTATTGACTGAACTTCATGCCTTAAAGTAATGGACTGTCATTTCTCTTTGCTTGTTTTAGCTGTTCATGTCATAATATGTGCTAGATATTTTAACAAATAGGGCTATCTGTACACGACACCTATCTTGTCACAACACAACTGATTAGCTCAAACGAATTAAGAAGGAAAAGAAATTCCACAAATTAACTTTTAACAAAGCACACCTGTTAATTGAAATGCATTCCAGGTGACTACACAATGCCACAGATGTCTTAAGTTTTGAGGGAGAGTGCAGTTGGCATGTTGACTGCAGGAATATCCACCAAAGCTGTTGACAGAGAATTGAATGTTAATTTCTCTACCATATTTCTCTACCAATTTCTCTCTCCAACATCATTTTAGAGAATTTGGCAGTACTTCCAAATGGCCTCAAACCCGCAGACCACGTGCATGGCGTTGTGTGGCCGAGGGGTTTGCTGATGTCAATGATGTGAACATTGTGTCCGATGGTGGGGTTATGGTATGGGCAGGCATAAGCAATGGACAATGAACACAACTGCATTTTATCGATGGCAGTTTGAATGCACAGAGACACAGTGATGAGATCCTGAGGCACATTGTCGTGCCATTGATCCACCGCCATCACCTCATGTTTCAGCATGATAATGCACGGCCCCATGTCGCAAGGATCCGTACACAATTTCTGGAAGCTGAAAATGTCCCAGTTCTTCCATGGCCTGCATACTCACCAGACATGTCACCCATTGAGCATGTTTGGGATGCTCTGGATCGAAGTGTACGACAGCATGTTTCAGTTCCCGCCAATATCCAGCACCTTCTCACTTCCATTGAAGAGGAGTGGGACAACATTCCACAGGCTACAATCGACAGCCTGATCAACTCTATGCGAAGGAGAAGTGTCGCGCTGCATGAGGCAAATGGTGGTCACACCAGATACTGACTGGTTTTCTGATCCATGCACCTACTTTTTCTAGTGACCAACAGATGCATATCAGTATTCCCAGTCATGTGAAATCCATAGATTAGGGCCCAATTCCTTTGTTTAAATTGATTCATTTCCTTATATGAACTGTAACACAGTAAAATCTTTGAAAGTGTTAGATGTTGCACTTATCTTTTTGTTCAGTATAATTTAATCCATTTTGAATTCAGGATGTAAAACAACAAAATGTGGACTCAGTCAAGGGGTATGAATACTTTCCGAAGGCACTGTATATCAGATGGATCTAATGGTTTCTTTTCTCCCGTCCTTCTTTCCTCCACCATCCGCCGAGACAGAGGAAAGGAAAGAGAGTGAGAGAAGGGTTGAGAAAGACAGAAGAGACAATTTCAGTGTAATAGTATTGTGTTCTTATTTCCTCCCCCCATCCTCTGACAGGGAAAAATAAAGAGATGGAAGAGAGACGGCTATATGAGATGGATCTAATGTCTCCAGTAACAGAGAAAAGAGAGGGAGAGAGAAAGGGATTGAACGAGAAGAGAAGAGACAGCTATGAGAAGAATCTAATGTTTTCCTTTTCTCTCAGCCTCCAGTGACAGAAGAAGAAAGAGTGCAAGAGAACAAAGGATAAAGAGAAGAAGAGAAGACATCGGTCCGGCTACAGTATGAACCAGTCCAACCAGGGCCCGAGTGGCGTGGGGACAGCAGACCCTGACGAGGACTCTCCCAACATGATCGTCTACAGAAAGGTAGGACGACACCACTGGTCTTTCTAACATTATGTTGTGGAAAGGTTGTGTGAAAGATAGACACTGGCGTCTCTTACATTATGTTTGCAGTGGAACAGCACACAGTGACCACTGGCCTCTCATCTCAACTAGCATGTTGTGGGAGGGTTTCATAAAGGCTGTTAAAGAAACATGCATTGTGTACAACAAGTTTATGACTAAGGCAGGATTACACTGGCTTTTTCGCATCCTAAATAAGTTCCTTGCTTCCTTGCTCTAACTCCAGAATCATAAATATTTGAGGTGCTGCTGTAACCCCAAAGTGTCAATATGATTAAAACAGAAACCTGTGTATGTCTGTGTGTGCGTACTCGTGAACCAAATCTCACTCTCGCCAGAATTGAGCAACATAATTCCTGTGTGTGTGCTGGCCAGCTACTCCCTTTGTTTCTGGAGACACGTAATTAAAAAGGAACTAACGAGTATGGAGAAATAATGAAGAGGAGGAGGAAGAGCATGAAAGAAAGTAGATGATGGGAGGAGGGAGAGGGGAAATTAAAGAATGGAAGGAAAGAGGAAGGGAAGTGAAAGAAGGAAAGATGGGTAAATAGGGAGCGAGAAAGAGGAGAGTAGGAAGAAAAGGAAAGACACTCAGTGTTAAATGACATCCACTTTAGCCGACATCCACAAAACATGTCCGATGTGGAACTGCGTTAGAGCTGTCAAATCCACAAGTAACTCCCGGAAATTCTACCACAGACGGAAGGGCCGACCCAGAAACGTCACAGGGGCTATAAAGCTGAAGCATTCCGTTTAGAACGTTCTCTCACCACCATATATGGTAACGAGAGGAAGTCCAGTTAGAGTTGGAGAGGATGGAAGTAGGTAAAACTGGGCTGACATGCTGCTAAATTTGTCATCGTTGAAACATTTGATCTATCTCAATACGTTTCTGTTCCCAAAACTAGAATCTGTTGGTAACACAGTGTACTAGGTTTTTATAGATTTGGACGCTTTGCTAAAGTGCAAAGTCGAATTGAGTTTGTCCACACATACACTTCACAGAGGAGGCGTTCCCAAACGGAAATATGCAAATACATGCTACAACTCGCCAATAGGATCTTGCCAGGTCATGCTTAGCTTTGCCCACGTCCTTGTCTGTTCTGCCCACTATGCTTTGTTTGTTCCCAATGTAAATGACACAGATTAACTATACTATATATACATACGTATGTGGACACCACATCTAATTTGTGGATTCGGCTATTTCTGCCACACCCGTTGCTGACAGGTGTATAAAATCGAGCACACAGCCAAGCAATCTCCATAGACAAACATTGTCAGTAGAATGGCCTCACTGAAGAGCTGTGATTTTCACCGTGGGACCATCATAGGATGCCACCTTTCCAACGAGTCAGTTTGTCAAATTTCTGCCCTGCTAAAGCTGTCCCGGTCAACTGTAAGTGCTGTTATTGTGAAGTGGAAATGTCTAGGAGCAACAACGGCTCAGCTGCGAAGTGGTAGGCCACACAAGCTCACGGAACGGTACCACCGAGTGCTGAAATGCGTAACACGTAAAAATTGTCTGTTCTCGGTTGCAACACTCACTACCGAGTTCCCAACAGCCTCTGGAAGCAATGTCAGCACAATAAATGTTTGTCGTGAGCTTCATGAAATGGCTTTCCGTGGCCGAGCAGCCGCGCACAAGCTGAAGATCACGATGCGCAATGCCAAGCGTCGGTTGGAGTGGTGTAAAGCTCGCCGCCATTGGATTCTTGAGCAGTGGAAACACGTTCTCTGGAGTGATGAATCACGCTTCACCATCTGGCAGTACGACAAATGAATTCAGGTTTGGCGGATGCCAGGAGAATGTTACCTGCCCCAATGCATAGTACCAACTGTAAAGTTTGGTGGAGGAGGAATAATGATCTTGGGCTGTTTTTCATGGTTCCAGCTGGGGCCTTTAGTTTCAGTGAAGGGAAATCTTAACGCTACAGCATACAATGACATTCTAGACAATTCTGTGCTTTCAACTTTGTGGCAACAGTTTGGTTATGTTGGTCACGACTATATGTTGGTCAGGACACATTAACAGAAATCCTTGTTTGTAAGTTCGAACACTGGACTGCAACGTGTGATCTACACCTTGATTTCATTTAATTATTTTTCAATTTGAGTGTAATTATTTATATATACAATACCAGTTCAAGTTTGGACACAGCTACTCAAGGGTTTTTATTTATTTGTTACTATTTTCTACATGGTAGAATAATAGTGAAGACATCAAAACTATAAAATAACACAAATGGAATCATGTAGTAACCAAAAAACTGTTAAACAAATCAAAATATATGTTATATTTGAGATTCTTCAAAGTAGCCACCCTTTGCCTTGATGAAAGATTTGCACACTCATGGCATTCTCTCAACCAATTGTGCTTTGTTAAGGGTTAATCTGTGGCGACAGCTTCGGCACTCAAGGTCTCCAGTCTGCTTATTATTACGTACACCTGTCACCATCGTTACGTGCACCAGCGCCTCATCAGACTCACCTGGATTCCATCACTTCCTGATTACCTTCCCTATAACTGTCACTACCTTTGGTTCTTTCCCTGGGTGTTATTGACTCTGTTTATGTGTTTCATGTCTATACAACACCCTGCATCCCACTGCTGGCTTGCTTCTGAAGCTAATCAGGGTTGGTCCTGGTAGGTCCCTGGATGGGAGACCAGATGCTGCTGGAAGTGGTGTTGAAGGGCCAGTAGGAGGCACCCTTTCTTCCGGTCTAAAAAAATATTGCCCTGTGTAGGGTGTCGTTTTTCGGATGGGACGTTAAACGGGAGTCCTGACTCTCTGTGGTCACTAATGATCCTATGGCATTTATCGTAAGAGTAGGGGTGTTAACCCCGGTGTCCTGGATAAATTCCCAATCTGGCCCTCATACCATCATGGTCACCTAATCATCCTCAGATTACAATTGGCTCATTCATCCCCCCTCCTCACCACTTGCTTTCCGACTCCCAGCGTCTACGTTACAATTTGTGTAATTTCTTTCCTTCTTAATGCGTTTGAGCCAACCAGCTATGTTGTGACAAGGTAGGGGTGGTATACAGAAGATATACCTATTTGGTAAAAAACCAAGTCCATATTATGGCAAGAACAGCTCAAATAAGCAATGAGAAATGACAGTCCATCATTATTTTAAGACATGAAGGTCAGTCAATGCGGAACATTTCAAGAACGCTGTGATGAAACTGGCTCTCATGAGGACCGCCACAGGAAAGGAAGACCCAGAGTTACCTCTGCTTCACAGAGTTCAAGTAACAGACACATCTCAACATCAACTGTTCAGAGGAGACTGCGTAAATCAGGCCTTCGTGGTCGAATTGCTGCAAAGAAACCACTACTAAAGGACACCTATAAGAAGAAGGGACTTGCTTGGGCCAAGAAACACGAGCAATGGACATTAGACTGGTGGAAATCTGTCCTTTGGTCTGATGAGTCCAAATTTGTGATTTTTGGTTCCAACTGCTGTGTCTCTGTGAGACGCAGAGTAGGTGAATGGATGATCTCTGCATGTGTGGTTCCCACCGTGAAGCATAGAGGAGGAAGTGTGATGATGTGGGGGTGCTCTGCTGCTGACACTGTTGGTGATTTATTTAGAATTTAAGGCACATTTAACCAGCATGGCTACCACAGCATTCTGTAGCTATATTCAATTGAGATGGTTTGGGATGAGTTGGACCGCAGAGTGAAGGAAAAGCAGCCAACAAGTGCTCAGCATATCTGGGAACTCCTTTAAGACTGTTGGAAAAGCATTCCAAGTGAAGCTGGTTGAGAGAATGCCAAGAGTGTGCAAAGCTGTCATCAAGACAAAAGGTGGCTATTTGAAGAATCTCAAATATAAAATATATTTTGATTTGTTTAACTCTTTTTTTGGTTACTACATGATTTTATATGTGTTATTTCATAGTTTTGATGTCTTCACTATTATTCTAGAACGTAGAAAATAGTAAAAAATAAAGAAAAACCCAATGAGTAGGTGTGTCCAAACTTTTAATGGTCCTGTATGTTACGTTTGGTATGGTTACAAAACACCAGAACAACTCTAGAAACACACACACGCACAGGCGTACACTTCACTCATGCATGTTCTCTCATACAGTGTAGCTCTATAAAATCTCTAAGATGTGTTTTTTTTGTAACAGATGTTTTATCTTTAGGAGTAGGGTTTGTGTTAACAAAATAATCAGTTTTTCATTCCTACCGTTTATGTTTAACGTTACAGATGTAGGATCTTAATTTGAGCCAGTTTTCTACAGCAGGGGTTGACACATTTTTCATTAGGGCAATTCAAGTCTGAAGTCTAAAGATATTACAATCTTTAGAAGCCTTATTAAACCATGAATACACTACAAGCTTGTATTTCCAGAAGTGCAGGACAATTCCTACAACAACAGGATGATCAAATTAAGATACAGCATCTGTGCTGCAGGGAGCTGTTAGCTGATCCCAGATCTGTGCCTAAGGAAACCTACTCTCTTCCATCCAATGGTGGAAAAAGTACCCAATTGTCATACTTGAGTAAAAGTAAAGATACCTTAATAGAAAATGACTCAAGTAAAAGTGAAAGTCACCCAGTAAAATACTACTTGAGTAAAATTCAAAAAAGTATTTGGTTTTAAATATACTTAAGTATCAAAAGTAAATTTAATTGCTAAAATATGCTTAATAAGTATCAGAAGTAAAAGTATAAATCATTTAAAATGTCTTATATTAAACAGACCAGACGGCACAATTGTATTACTGGATATCCAGGGGTACACAAACACTCAGACATCATTTACAAACGAAGCCTCTGTGAGTCCCCCAGATCAGAGGCAGTAGAGATGATACTTTTGATACTGTTAACCATGAGATTCTCATCACAAAATTGTCCAAGTTCAACTTTTCCCCCGATGCCTTGAGATGGATGAAATCATACCTTGAAGGCAGAACTCAGTGTGTCAGAGTGAGCAATGAGCTGTCACCCACTCTTAGCTATGATGTGGGTGTGCCCCAAGGGTCAATACTGGGGCCCCTCCTGTTCAGCCTGTACATTAATGATCTGCCTTCTGTCTGTACTGGGTCTGAAGTTCAAATGTATGCAGATGATACAGTGATATATGTGCATGCAAAGAGCAAACAACAAGCTGCACAAGAACTCACTACTGTAATGGTCCAGGTTACAAAGTGGCTCAGTGACTCGTGTTTGCATCTCAATGTGAAAAAAACTGTTTGCATGTTCTTCACAAAGAGGGCAACAGATGCTACTGAGCCAGATGTCTATGTGTCAGGGGAGAAGCTCCAGGTGGTATCTGATTTTAAGTACCTTGGCATCATACTTGATTCCAACCTCTCTTTTAAAAAGCATGTGAAAAAGGTAATTCAAATAACCAAATTCAACCTAGCTAATTTCCGATTTATACGAAATTGTTTGACTACAGAGGTAGCAAAACTGTACTTCAAATCTATGATACTCCCCCACTTAACATACTGCTTGACTAGTTGGGCCCAAGCTTGCTGTACAACATTAAAACCTATTCAGTCTGTCTACAAACAGGCTCTCAAAGTGCTTGATAGGAAGCCCAATAGCCATCATCACTGTCACATCCTCAGAAAGCATGAGCTCCTGAGTTGTGCAATACTTGTGCAATACACCGATGCATGTCTTGTATTCAAGATCCTAAATGGCTTGGCTCCCCCTCCACTCAGTATTTTTGTTAAACAGAAAACCCAAACATATGGCAGCAGATCCACAAGGTCTGCCATGAGAGGTGACTGTGTAGTTCCCCTAAGGAAAAGCACCTTTAGTAAATCCGCTTTTTCTGTGAGATCTTCCCATGTCTGGAATACACTGCCATCAGACACACATAACTGCACCACATATCACACTTTCACAAAATGCTTGAAGACATGGCTAAAGGTCAATCAGATTTGTGAACATGGTCCCTAGCTGTGTGTTGCCGCTTTCCATGTCTGTTGTCTGTAACTTGTGAGGTGTGGAAACACTTTGTTGCTTTTATGAATTTTGTCTTGCTGCTTTTTGTTCTATGTTGCTCTGTCTGTATGCTACGTCTTGCTTGTCCTATGTTGCTATGTCTGTATGCTATGTCTTGTTCTATGTTGCTATTGTCTATATTGTAATTGTTTTTAATAACCTGCCCAGGGACTGCGGTTGAAAATTAGCCGTCCGGCTAAAACCGGCACTTTTACTGAAACGTTGATTAATGTGCACTGTCCCTGTAAAAATAAACTCAAACTCAAACTCAGATGATGAGGGATGTTCTCCTGATAAGTGCATGAATTTAACCATTTTCCCATACAGCTAATCATTCAAATGTAATGAGTCGTTTTGGGTGTCAGGGAAAATGTTTGCAGTAAAAAGTGCAGTATTTTCTTTAGAAATGTAGTGGAGTTAAAGTACAAGTTGTCCAAAATATAAATAGTAAAGTTATGTACAAATGCCCCCCCCCCCCCCCCCCCAAAAAAAACGACTTCAGTAGTACTTTAAAGTATTTTGTCACTGAAGTACTTTCCACCACTGCTTCCATTCCATCCATAGAACACAGAACAGTTAGAGAGAGGAGGAGAGAGGGATTCTCTTCTCTGCTAGCTACACACCCTGGGAGCCATTAGTCTGTTAGACGAATGGCATCAGCCTCTCTTTTCCTCTTTCTCTCTCCCTCGTTCCAACCCTGCTCTTCTCCCTCCTTTTATGGTCTAAAATTGATGAGAGACTGATGGAATCTGCCATCTCTCTGCCTCTCTCTCTCTCTCTCCATCCCTCTGTTCTCTTCTCCCTCTCTTTCTTATATTGGAGTTCTGAGAGAAGCTTATTGCCAGGAGACATAGTGGTTGGTTCTCCCTATTCCCTATATTGTACCCTACTCATATGGGCTCTGGTCAAATGTAGTGCACTATAAAGAGAATAGGGTGCCATTTGGGATGCACCCCATGGTGTCTCTTCTACAGCCCAGCTGTCATTTTCAATTTACCTCAGTGAAGCTTTTACAGGAGCAGTTTACCTCAGTGAAGCTTTTACAGGAGCAGTTTACCTCAGTGAAGCTTTTACAGGAGCAGTTTACCTCAGTGAAGCTTTTACAGGAGCAGTTTACCTCATTGAAGCTATTATAGGAACAGTTTACCTCAGTGAAGCTTTTATAGGAGCAGTTTACCTCAGTGAAGCTTTTACAGGAGCAGTTTACCTCAGTGAAGATATTATAGGAACAGTTTACCTCAGTGAAGATTTTACAGGAGCAGTTTACCTCAGTGAAGCTAAAAATTCGACGAGCAGGCTTCAACTATACTCTTTGATTCTGTTTCAGACGATTTAGCTGAGAGATGAATGAGTGTTGTGTTGCTCTGGGACTAATGAGGATTTAGCTGAGAGATAAATGAGTGTTGTGTTGCTCTAGGACTAATGAGGATTTAGCTGAGAGATAAATGAGTGTTGTGTTGCTCTGGGACTAATGAGGATTTAGCTGAGAGATGAATGAGTGTTGTGTTGCTCTGGGACTAATGAGGATTTAGCTGAGAGATAAATGAGTGTTGTGTTGCTCTGGGACTAATGCCTGTAGTCTCAGTCTAGCACGTTGATTATATTGTGGCTACCTCCCAAATGGCATCATATACTCTATATAGTACACTACTTTTGACCAGAGCCCTAGTGCACACTGCACTACAAAGGGTTTCATTTGGGATTCACACAAAGAGTTCAACAGTGGGTATGTCTTCGACCCTTGGCATTTGGTGTGTCATTCTCTCTTCCACAAGATTAGCTGTGTCCTGTGGTCGTGGAGCTATTCTTCTTCTGACTTCCTCACTCCTGGGACTCACCCCCCCCCTCCCCCATCTCTCTCTCTCTCTCCCTCCCTCTCTCTCTCTCCCTCCCTCCCTCCCTCCTCAAGACGTTTTCTCTGAGTTGAAGGGCAGAGCACCGTCTGTTTAGTCAGACTGCCCCAGTCCATTTTAACACAGTCGCAACAGTGTGTGTGTGTGTGTGTGTGTGTGTGTGTGTGTGTGTGTGTGTGTGTGTGTGTGTGTGTGTGTGTGTGTGTGTGTGTGTGTGTGTGTGTGTGTGTGTGTGTGTGTGTGTGTGTGTGTGTGTGTGTGTGTGTGTGTGTGTGTGTGTGTGTGTGTGTGTGTGAGAGAGAGAGAGTAAGTCTGCTGTTTGCCTGTCTGTCTGTCTTCATGTCTGCCCATCTCTGACACTGAGTGACTAAACACATCTAATAATAGCAGGAAGTCTCAGCAAGTAGATAAAGGAACTGTGACATCACCACAGTCGGAGTCCAGAACACAGCTGTAATTGAATTAAGATCACAGAGACAGTCTTCCCCCCCTACACCTCATAGTAGATTCTTACTGAGGAGAATCCTTTCACAGGACACACGTTCTATAGTTAAACCTCTGTGGGTTGTCAGGGAGATTCTGTGCTCCAAACCTCACTTGTTTCCCGTCCTCAGACAGGATGAGATTAGGATGTGTTGTATCGGGGTCCAGAGTCACATACTGTACACTTCAGCTCGATGGCATGCAACTTCTCCATCTCTTCATTACGTGTCTCGTCCAGCCCAGATAGTATTCTCCTCACAGTAAACACACACATGCTATTGTTATATCTGATATTAGATCAGTTATTGGTGGGTGGAAGGCTGCAGAGGGAACGGGAGCTCTCAGTGTGTGACAGCTGATCAAGCTCAGTGCTTCTCCTCTGTAGCTCAGTGCTTCTCCTCTGTAGCTCAGTGCTTCTCCTCTGTAGCTCAGTGCTTCTCCTCTGTAGCTCAGTGCTCCTCCTCTGTAGCTCAGTGCTTCTCCTCTGTAGCTCAGTGCTTCTCCTCTGTAGCTCAGTGCTTCTCCTCTGTAGCTCAGTGATTCTCCTCTGTACCTCAGTGCTTCTCCTCTGTAGTTTAGTGCTTCTCCTCTGTAGCTCAGTGCTTCTCCTCTGTAGCTCAGTGCTTCTCCTCTGTAGCTCAGTGCTTCTCCTCTGTAGCTCAGTGCTTCTCCTCTCTAGCTCAGTGCTTCTCCTCTGTAGCTCAGTACTTCTCCTCTGTAGCTCAGTGCTTCTCCTCTGTAGCTCAGTGCTTCTCCTCTGTAGCTCAGTGCTTCTCCTCTGTAGCTCAGTGCTTCTCCTCTCTAGCTCAGTGCTTCTCCTCTCTAGCTCAGTGCTTCTCCTCTCTAGCTCAGTGCTTCTCCTCTCTAGCTCAGTGCTTCTCCTCTGTAGCTCAGTGCTTCTCCTCTCTAGCTCAGTGCTTCTCCTTTGTAGCTCAGTACTTCTCCTCTGTAGCTCAGTGCTTCTCCTCTGTAGCTCAGTGCTTCTCCTTTGTAGCCCAGTGCTTCTCCTCTGTAGGTCAGTGATTTCCTGCTCCAATTCTTCAATGAGCCCTTCAGCCTGGCCTCTCTGCTGCTTTCTGCTTTTTCCTCAATCACCTTGACGAGCTCAGCCTCACCTCGACGAGCTCAGGATCACCTTGACGAGCTCAACCTCACCTCGACGAGCTCAGCCTGGCCTCAACACTTTCTGCTCTGTCTTTCTCGGCATCTCTCTTGCTGAGTATCCCTGAGTGTTTGATCCTCTTCAACTTCTGCAGTCTCTCCAAAATCATCTTTCCCAGCTGAGCCTTCCTCTCTCCACAGTCTTCCTCTATGGGGACAGTCTCTCTCCACAGTCTTCCTCTATGGGGACAGTCTCTCTCCACAGTCTTCCTCTATGGGGACAGTCTCTCTCCACAGTCTTCCTCTATGGGGACTGTCTCTCTCCACACTCTTCCTCTATGGGGACAGTCTCTCTCCACAGTCTTCTTCTATGGGGACAGTCTCTCTCCACACTCTTTCTCTATGGGGACAGTCTCTCTCCACAGTCTTCCTCTATGGGGACAGTCTTGTGGTCTGTCTCAGTGCAGCTCTGACACACATCTGGGAGATCCTGCAGAAGAGCTCCAGGGGTCCCATGTGCTTCTGAAACACCTCGTCTTGCAGGTTCTCCACAGGTTCTCGCAGGTTCTCCACAGGTTCTCGCAGGTTCTCCACAGGGTCGATCAGCTTATGTCTCTTCAAGGCTGCCAGTCTATGATGAGGCTCCAGGTGAGTTTCACAGTTAAAAGAGACCAGACACACCAGGCAGGACTTCAGGACATTGTGCTCCCCCTCAGTGCAGACGTCACAGGGCACACCTCCAGGTTTAACGAGGGGTCTGAGGTGATAGGTGTGTCTTTAACTGGAGCTGATTTCTTAAAGAGCAGCCGTTTCAGAAATCAACGTATTCACGCTGAGATCAGGTCTCCTTTCAAATGTCTTTTTACACAGTGGACATTGGCACCGGTCAGTGTTATCCCAATACACGCTGAAACAGGCCTTGCAGAAGTTGTCCACATGGGGTGTAGACTGGGTCAGTGAACTCATCCAGGCAGAGAGAGCATTCAGAGCTACACTTCAGATGGGAGAAAGCTGGAGGATGCCATTGCTATAAGAACAAAAGTACTGTCAAACTATTGTAATTCACAGTTGATCGTACTACTATTGTAAAAGCTTAACAAGGTAGAGTCAACTGAATGGCGTTGCACGAGCAGCATCGCAGATATTGCGACAAGTGATAAACCACATACAGCATTAGCTTAGCATTAGTGTTAGCCTCAGAGTGTTTTTGGGGTTCACTCGTACACGTTCACACTCTACATATTCCCATTCTACGTAGACTCTGGGTTTTGGAGTTAAACGGAAGATAATGCTCCTGCTCTACCATGCTGTTGTGGGAATATTTAAGATGAATACCTTCATATTCGGTGAGGAGTTATTTCGGCATATTTTCTATGTTTCCTCTTTCTCTAACGCACATGATTTGCAGCTTTCTTCTGATGCCCTTGACACACACACACAAAAAAAATGTACAGTCAATGTACAGTCAATAACACACTATAAAAATCTATAAAAATCTATGTACAGTGTGTGTAAATGTAGAAAAGTAAATAAATAGGCCATAGAGGTGAAATAATTACATTTTAGCGTTAATACTGGAGTGATAGATGTGCAGATGATGATGTGCAAGTAGAGATACTGGGGTGCAAAAGAGCAAGAAGATAAATAACAATATGGGAATGAGGTAGTTGGGTGAGCTATTTACAGATTGGCTGTGTACAGGTACAGTGATCGATAAGCTCCTCTGACAGCTGATGCTTAAAGTTAGAGAGGGAGATATAAGTCTCCAGCTTCAGTGATTTTTGCAATTGGTTCCAGTCATTGGCAGCAGAGAACTGGAAGGAAAGGCAGCCAAAGGGGGTGTTGGCTTTGGGGATGATCAGTGAGATATACCTGCTACGGGTGGGTGTTGCTATGGTGACCAGTGAGCTGAGATAAGGTGGGGCTTTACCTAGCAAGGACTTATAGATGACCTGGAGCCAGTGGGTTTGGCGACGAATATGTAGCGAGAGCCAGCCAACGAGAGCAGACAGGTCGCAGTGGTGGGTGGTATATGGGGCTTTGGTGACAAAACGGATGGCATTGTGATAGACTACATCCAGTTTGCTGAGTAGAGTGTTGGAGGCTATTCTGTAAATGACATCGCCGAAGTCATGGATCGGTAGGATAGTCAGTTTTACGAAGGTATGTTTGGCAGCATGAGTGAAGGAGGCTTTGTTGCGAAATAGGAAGCAGATTCTAGATTTACCTTTGGATTGGAGGTGCTTAATGTGAGTCTGGAAGGAGAGTTTACAGTCTAACCAGACACCTAGGTATTTGTAGTTGTCCACATATTCTAAGTCAGAACCGTCCAGAGTAGTGATGCTAGTCAGGCGGTCAGGTGCGGGCAGCGATCGGTTGAAGAGCATGCATTTAGTTTTACTTGCAATTAAGAGCAGTTGGAGGCCACGGAAGGAGAGTTGTATGGCATTGAAGCTCGTTTGGAGGTTAGTTAACACAGTGTCCAAAGAAGGGCCAGAGGTATACAGAATGGTGTCGTTCGCGTAGAGGTGGATCAGGGAATCACCAGCAGCAAGATATCATTTATATATACAGAGAAAAGAGTCGACCCGAGAATTGAACCCTGTGGCATCCCTATAGAGACTGTAGGGGTTGATGGTTCACTAGACTTGATACAGAATGTGTAGGGGTTGATGGTTCACTAGACTTGATACAGAATGTGTAAGGGTTGATGGTCACTATACTTGATACTGAATGTGTAGGGGTTGATGGGTCACTAGACTTGATACAGAATGTGTAGGGGTTGATGGTTCACTAGACTTGATACAGAATGTGTAGGGGTTGATGGTTCACTAGACTTGATACAGAATGTGTAGGGGTTGATGGTCACTATACTTGATACTGAATGTGTAGGGGTTGATGGGTCACTAGACTTGATACAGAATGTGTAGGGGTTAATGGGTCACTAGACTTGATACAGAATGTGTAGGGGTTGATGGTTCACTAGACTTGATACAGAATGTGTAGGGGTTGACGGTCACTAGTCTTGATACTGAATGTGTAGGGGTTGACGGTTCACTAGACTTGATACAGAATGTGTAGGGGTTGACGGTTCACTAGACTTGATACAGAATGTGTAGGGGTTGATGGTTACTAGACTTGATACAGAATGTGTAGGGGTTGACGGTTCACTAGACTTGATACAGAATGTGTAGGGGTTGATGGTTACTAGACTTGATACAGAATGTGTAGGGGTTGATGGTTACTAGACTTGATACAGAATGTGTAGGGGTTGATGGTTCACTAGACTTGATACAGAATGTGTAGGGGTTGATGGTCACTAGACTTGATACTGAATGTGTAGGGGTTGATGGTTACTAGACTTGATACAGAATGTGTAGGGGTTGATGGGTCACTAGACTTGATACTGAATGTGTAGGGGTTGATGGTCACTAGACCTGATACTGAATGTGTAGGGGTTGACAGTCACTAGACCTGATACTGAATGTGTAGGGGTTGACAGTCACTAGACCTGATACTGAATGTGTAGGGGTTGACAGTCACTAGACCTGATACTGAATGTGTAGGGGTTGACAGTCACTAGACCTGATACTGAATGTGTAGGGGTTGACAGTCACTAGACTTGATACTGAATGTGTAGGGGTTGACAGTCACTAGACCTGATACTGAATGTGTAGGGGTTGACAGTCACTAGACCTGATACTGAATGTGTAGGGGTTGACAGTCACTAGACCTGATACTGAATGTGTAGGGGTTGACAGTCACTAGACTTGATACTGAATGTGTAGGGGTTGACAGTCACTAGACCTGATACTGAATGTGTAGGGGTTGACAGTCACTAGACTTGATACTGAATGTTCTGGATTGTTTTGACACTTGTTGATAGTTGTTGACGCAAAACTGGACAGAGGTTATGTTCTGGGAGACTGTGTGATTCACTGACTTGCTTCATGTCTTTTGTTTTGTGTTTCCAGAACATTTGTGAGTAGGCTACAAAGGCTTGCTCAGCGTAGGCTAGACTTTTCTCCTTTTCTCCGCGTTATGCCAGGGCCACTGAGCCTTGTTTGGTCTTTTCTACACGGTTTTGTGACCTTGTTGAGACAACAGTTGTTCCTGTTAGTGGTTATGATCTTATCTAAAGAGGTCTGTCTTTTCTCGGCTTCTTCTTCTATGCTGACGGATGTGTTCTTGTTGCAACTTGAATTAAACCTGATCGATTCTTTTATTGATTTTATCAACGACCGCTGGTTTTTATTTCACCTGGAAATTCCCTGTCACACATGCAGTTATAGTCCTGAGATACGGCATCACAGTCTGGTTTGGCAATTTATCAGACATGGGTGTGAGGCAGCATCCATCCCTACAGACGATCTTTGAAAATACCCTTATCAAATCAAACTTTATTTGTCACACGCGCCGAATACAACAAGTGTAGACTTTACCGTGAAATGCTGACTTACAAGCCCTTAACCAACAGTGCAGTTCAAGAAGAGTTAAGAAAATATTTACCAAGCAGACTAAAATACAAAGTAACACAATAAGAATAACAATAACGAGGCTTTATGCAGGGGGTACCGGTACCAAGTCAGGGTGGAGGCTTTATACAGGGGGTACCGGTACCAAGTCAGTGTGGAGGCTTTATACAGGGGGTACCGGTACCAAGTCAGTGTGGAGGCTTTATACAGGGGGTACCGGTACCAAGTCAGTGTGAAGGCTTTATACAGGGGGCACCGGTACTGAGTCAGGGTGGAGGCTTTATACAGGGGGTACCGGTACCAAGTCAGTGTGGAGGCTTTATACAGGGGGTACCGGTACCAAGTCAGTGTGGAGGCTATATACAGGGGGCACCGGTACCAAGTCAGTGTGGAGGCTTTATACAGGGGGTACCGGTACCAAGTCAGTGTGGAGGCTTTATACAGGGGGCACCGGTACCAAGTCAGTGTGGAGGCTTTATACAGGGGGCACCGGTACCAAGTCAGTGTGGAGGCTTTATACAGGGGGCACCGGTACCAAGTCAGTGTGGAGGCTTTATACAGGGGGCACCGGTACCAAGTCAGTGTGGAGGCTTTATACAGGGGGTACCGGTACCAAGTCAGTGTGGAGGCTTTATACAGGGGGTACCGGTACCAAGTCAGTGTGGAGGCTTTATACAGGGGATACCGGTACCAAGTCAGGGTGCGGGGGTACAGGTTAGTTGAGGTAATTTGTACATGTAGGTAGGGGTGAAGTGACTATGCACAGATAATAGACAGAGTAGCAGCAGTGTACAAAAGGGAGGGGGTCAATGTAAATTGTCCGGTGGCGATTTTATTAATTGTTCAGCTGTCTTATGGCTTGGGGGTAGAACCTGTTAAGGCCACACAGCCAGGGCAACTAAGGAGTGGCTCCGTAAGAAGCATCTCAAGGTCCTGGAGTGGCCTATCCAGTCTCCAGACCTGAACCCAATAGAAAATCTTTGGAGGGAGCTGAAAGTCCGTATTGCCCAGCGACAGCCCCGAAACCTGAAGGATCTGGAGAAGGTCTGTATGGAGGAGTGGGCCAAAATCCCTGCTGCAGTGTGCAAACCTGGTCAAGAACTACAGGAAACGTATGATCTCTGTAATTGCAAACAAAAGTTTCTGTACCAAATATTAAGTTCTGCTTTTCTGATGTATCAAATACTTATGTTATGCAATAAAATGCAAATGAATTACTTAAAAATCATACAATGTGATTTTCTGCATTTTTTTTGTCTCTAACAGTTGAAGTGTACCTTTGATAAAAAAATGACAGACCTCTACATGCTTTGTAAGTAGGAAAACCTGCAAAATCGACAGTGTATCAAATACTTGTTCTCCCCACTGTATACTGTTTACACACACTTGCTCATGCACACCACATACCACCTCAACCTGCAGAGGGATAACAGAAGAGTGAGGTAATAAGTGAGAGATACAGTGAGGGAGTGAGATAGGAAGAAGAGCATAAGTGAGAGATACAGTGAGGGAGTAAGGTAGGAAGAAGAACATAAGTGAGAGATACAGTGAGGGAGTAAGGTAGGAAGAAGAACATAAGTGAGAGATACAGTGAGGGAGTAAGGTAGGAAGAAGAGCATAAGTGAGAGATACAGTGAGGGAGTAAGGTAGGAAGAAGAGCATAAGTGAGAGATACAGTGAGGGAGTAAGGTAGGAAGAAGAGCATAAGTGAGAGATACAGTGAGGGAGTAAGGTAGGAAGAAGAGCATAAGTGAGAGATACAGTGAGGGAGTAAGGTAGGAAGAAGAGCATAAGTGAGAGATACAGTGAGGGAGAAAGGTAGGAAGAAGAGCATAAGTGAGAGAGCCGAAGGCCAGTGAGAGCAGGTATTCTGAAATCTTTTGGGATCTGGATGGAGTAAACACCTCTCAATCTTGAGGGGAAAGGAGGAGAGGAGGAATTAGCTTCACAAATATCTTCCGAGTCTCTCCCCCCCCCCCCCTCTCTCAGGACCTGGCCCATCTAGACAGACAGACACTCATTCATATATCTTTATGTACATATTCTTTATCCCTTTACACTTGTGTGTATAAGGTAGTAGTTGTGGAATTGTTAGGTTAGATTACTCATTGGTTATTACTGCATTGTCAGAACTAAAAGCACAAGCATTTCGCTACACTCGCATTAACATCTGCTAACCATGTGTATGTGACAAATAAAATTTGATTTGATTTGATAGACAGGCAGACAGGCAGGCAGGCAGGCAGGCAGGCAGACAGACAGACTATGAGGCTAACAAGCTAACAGGCTAATAAAATGCAAATTAATTACTTAAAAATCATACAATGTGATTTCCTGGATTTTTGTTTTAGATTCCGTCTCTCACAGTTTAAGTGTACCTATGATAAAAAATTACAGACCTGTACATGCTTTGTAAGTAGGAAAACCTGCAAAATCGGCAGTGTATCAAATACTTGTTCTCCCCACTGTATATATATATAATTTGGCAACATTTTCTAAAAACCTGTTTTCGCTTTGTTATTATGGGGTATTGTGATGTCATTATGGGGTATTATGATTTCACTATGGGGTATTGTGATGTCATTATTGGGTATTATGTGTAGATTGATGAGGATTTATTTTTCTTTAATCCATTTTAGAATAAGGCTTTAATGTAACAAAATGTGGAAAATGTCAAGGGGTCTGAATACTTTCCGAATGCTCTGTACTTTATTTTGAGGAATATATTAAGGAGTAAATATATTTATCATCAGGTATATTGAGCAGTAAATATATCTGTCCTGCCTCAACTTTAAAGGTCTCATCTATAGAAGATAAGTTGTCAATAATACACGGTGTCTCAAGAGTTGGCTCCATGGTCGGTATATGTCTAATATTTATTTCACACAATCCTTAGTTGTTGGGCTAACAAACTTTAATTATAAACTGGGTGGTTCGAGTCCTGAATGCTGATTGGCTGACAGCTGTGGTATATCAGATCGTATACCACGGGTATGACAACACTTTAATTTTCACTGCTATAATTACGTTGGTAACCAGTTTATAATAGCAATAAGGCACCTCAGGGGTTTGTGATATATGGCCAATATACCACGGCTAAGGGCTGTATCCAGGCACTCCACGTAGCATCGTGCTTAAGAACAGTATTTAGCCGTGGTATATTGGCCATATACCATACCCCCTAGGACCTTATTGCTTAAAAATGTACTTTTGGTCATAAGCGTGGGGAGGAGTGATCCTTTTCTGTTCAAAGAGGTTCTTTCTAGACAATATTTCTGGTCTTTTTTTACGCTTTACTCCATCTGGAGAGACACCCAGGAGTCTTCTCCCGTGACGTCAAAAACACTGTAGTCACAAAAGACGTCTTTGTTGGAACAATGGCTGCTGTGGTAGTTAGGAGCTGTGTGTGCGTGCGTACTTGTGTGTGATTTTTGGCAGACATTACAATTAACCTCAAAGAGATGTACAAACCATCTCAACTCCAAAGATGAAGACATTCAGTGACAGAAATAGCAAATATAAACTCACTCCCTCGTAAACTCCAGGAGCCTTGGAGCCAGCTAGGGGTCTGCCGGTTAGTTCATTGGCACTAGGTCCCCATCTGAGAGGTATTCATATTTGGATTGGCTACCAGACAACGGACCGATTAACCTGCTGATATTCATGTTGCTGATGCATCTCAGCACGACTGCACCTGTTTTTAGTCTACACCCCAAAAAACTCTATCTTGGCTCTCTGGAACTCTCTAACTAACCATGAAAAAGCCCTGTTCTCTCTAAAGACAACTCCATCTTGGCTCTCTGGAACTCTCTAACTACACATGAAAAAGCCCTGTTCTCTCTAAAGACAACTCCATCTTGGCTCTCTGGAACTCTCTAACTACACATGAAACAGCCCTGTTCTCTCTGAAGACAACTCCATCTTGGCTCTCTGGAACTCTCTAACTACACATGAAACAGCCCTGTTCTCTCTGAAGACAACTCCATCTTGGCTCACTGGAACTCTCTAACTACACTTGAAACAGCCCTGTTCTCTGTAAAGACAACTCCATCTTGGCTCACTGGAACTAATTTCAAACTAAACATCAAACATTTCCTGTCTTCTGTTTTTTTGGAGAAGGGACCGACTGCCGATACTGTAGTGTGTTTGAAGGATGACAGTTATCACTACTCTTCCAGAGAGCACAGAGGAATTATCATTGTTATGCTGGCAAGTGAACTGTCGTGACACGAATCCAAATGTGTGT
>NC_074691.1:37618295-37690795 GCF_029448725.1 Salvelinus fontinalis
TGCATCGTGACGAGAGAGGAGGGACGTGTCGTGAGGAAAGGGCAGAGAGGTAGAGAAGACATGAGTCACGCCAGGTCTCTCACTCTCTTCCTCTCATCACCCTCTCCTCTTCCTCTCATCACCCTCTCCTCTTCCTCTCATCACCCTCTCCTCTTCCTCTCATCACCCTCTCCTCTTCCTCTCATCACCCTCTCATCACCCTCTGTCTGTCTGTCTGTCTGTCTGTCTGTCTCTCAAATCAAATCAAATTTTATTTGTCACATACACATGGTTAGCAGATGTTAATGCAAGTGTAGCGAAATGCTTGTGCTTTTAGTTCTGACAATGCAGTAATAACCAATGAGTAATCTAACCTAACAATTCCACAACTACTACCTTATACACACACAAGTGTAAAGGGATAAAGAATATGTACATAAAGATATATGAATGAGTGATGGTAGAGAACGGCATAGGCAAGATGCAGTAGATGGTATAGAGTACGGTATATACATATGAGATGAGTAATGTAGAGTATATAAACATAAAGTGGCATAGTTTAAAGTGGCTAGTGATACATGTATTACATAAAGATGGCAAGATGCAGTAGATGATATAGAGTACAGTACAGTACAGTGAGATGAGTAATGTAGGGTATGTAAACATTATATTAAGTGGCATTCTTTAAAGTGGCTGGTGATATATATTTTTACATAAATTTCCATCAATTCCCATTATTAAAGTGGCTGGAGTTGAGTCAGTATGTTGGCAGCGGCCACTAAATGTTAGTGGTGGCTGTTTAACAGTCTGATTGCCTTGAGATAGAAGCTGTTTTTCAGTCTCTCGGTCCCAGCTTTGATGCACCTGTACTGACCTTCTGGATGATAGCGGGGTGAACAGGCAGTGATGCACCTGTACTGACCTCGCCTTCTGGATGATAGCGGGGTGAACAGGCAGTGATGCACCTGTACTGACCTCGCCTTCTGGTTGATAGCGGGGTGAACAGGCAGTGGCTCGGGTGGTGGTTGTCCTTGATGATCTGTATGGCCTTCCTGTTACATCGGGTGCTGCAGGTGGTCTGTCTGTCTGTCCTGTCTGTCCTGTCTGTCCTGTCTGTCTGTCCTGCCTGTCCTGTCTGTCCTGTCTGTCTGTCTGTCTGATTAGATGGGGCAGGTCCTGAGGGAGGGAGAGAGGAGGGGGAGAGAGAGACTCTAGGAAGACATTTGTGAAGCTAATTTCTCCTCTCCTCCTTTCCCCTCAAGATTGAGAGGTGTTTACTCCATCCAGATCCCAAAAGATTTCAGAATACCTGCTCTCACTGGCCTTCGGCTCTCTCACTTATGCTCTTCTTCCTACCTTACTCTCTCACTGTATCTCTCACTTATGCTCTTTTTCCAATCTCACTCCCTCACTGTATCTCTCACTTATGCTCTTTTTCCAATCTCACTCCCTCACTGTATCTCTCACTTATGCTCTTCTTCCTACCTTTCTCCCTCACTGTATCTCTCACTTATGCTCTTCTTCCTACCTTACTCCCTCACTGTATCTCTCACTTATGCTCTTCTTCCTATCTCACTCCCTCACTGTATCTCTCACTTATTACCTCACTCTTCTGTTATCCCTCTGCAGGTTTAGGTGGTATGTGGTGTGCATGAGCAAGTGTGTGTAAACAGTATATAGTTTTGTTTGAACTCTAGCCCGTCTCTCTCTCTGTCTGTCTGTCTGCTGTATGATTAGATGGGACAGGCCCTGAGAGGGAGAGGAAGGAGGGAGGGATAGAGGGATAGAGAGAGAAAGATTGAAGCTCGAGGAAGATGTTTGTGAAACTACTTTCTCCTCTCCTCCTTTCCGCTCAAGTTTGAAGAAGTGTTGACTCAAACCAGATCCCAATAGATTGCATAGATCCTCTTACCAACGGGTCTCGTCTCCATTCATCGCCATTTCCTGTCAGACTCTACCAGTTCATCATGGGACTGGATGAGATCTTTTTTTCCATTATTTGGTCTCTCCTCTTTCTCTTTGTCTTTATATTTGATCCTCTCTCTGTTTCTCTGCATCTTTCTTCCATCTTTCACCTCATTTTCACTTTCTGGCTGTTTCTTATTTTTTCTCTCCTGGCTTTTCCCTCACCCATACCATCACACATTTCTCTCCTGGTTTTTCCCTCACCCATACCATCACACATTTCTCTCCTGGTTTTTCCCTCACCCATACCATCACACATTTCTCTCCTGGCTTTCCCCTCACCCATACCATCACACATTTCTCTCCTGGTTTTCACTCACCCCTACCATCACACATTTCTCTCCTGGTTTTCCCCTCACCCATACCATCACACATTTTTGTTCAATCCATTCAAACTGCTTTATTGTGCATGTTATCAGACCCTGTGTGTGTGTGTGTGTGTGTGTGTGTGTGTGTGTGTGTGTGTGTGTGTGTGTGTGTGTGTGTGTGTGTGTGTGTGTGTGCCTGTGTGTGCCTGTGCCTGTGTGTGCGTGTGCCTGTGTGTGTGTGTGCCTGTGTGTGTGTGTGCCTGTGTGTGTGTGTGCCTGTGTCTGCGTCCATGCATGCCTGTGTATGTTATCAGAGGGAAGGTGGAACAAAGGGAAAATACATTTCTCATCCAGCAGCTTAAATAAGGAAGTTACGCCTTTGAAAGAGGGAGAAGAGAATTTCATTATTCCACTTTCACAGGTGAAATTTTCTGCCTCAGAGCCTTTGTTCTCATCAAGACACACCTGATTAAACTGAGACGGAGTCCCACACAATACCCTAGTCCCTATATAGTGCACTACTTTTGACCAGAACCCATAAGGCCCATAGTGCACTATGTAGGGAATAGGTTACCATTTGAGACGCACACTCTCCTCTCTTGACTTTCCTTCTCTGCCTTAATGTGTGGGTTGCTTGAGAACCAAGCAGACTTGAAAACAACATCATTCAACACTTAATTATATTTATTGCACTTTTATATCTACCTGTGATACAAACGTTTGGTAATCAACGAGTAAAGAATTAATATTTCATTTAAAGTCAACTCTTCTTGAAACTGCCATCCTTCTCTGCCTTAATGTGTGTGTGTGTGTGTGTGTGTGTGTGTGTGTGTGTGTGTGTGTGTGTGTGTGTGTGTGTGTGTGTGTGTGTGTGTGTGTGTGTGTGTGTGTGTGTGTGTGTATCTGTACGTGTGTTTTATAATCTGTTTGTGTGTGTGTCTTGTGAATGCCTTGTCCCGCTGTGTTGAGGGTAAATAGACCTGTCTTCTGATCTTAAACAGAGAACCAAACACTCGCTAGTAATGAGACTGTCAATTTTCCTTCCTTCCTCGCCACTCATGTTCCTCTCATTCCTATTCTCTCTCTCTGACCCCTCAGTCACCAAACACAGTAACTGGTTGTGTACTTGAGCTAATTAGAAGGCTTGTTTCATTTCGTCTGGTTGCTGTTTGGATCGAACGTGGCCTCAGGTAAATGTCATGGTAAACACCAGCAGTGTGACTGAGTGGACTCAAGGAATAGTCCACTCAGTCAGACTGCTTGTGAACGGCTTGCTTCAGGGGAAAGGAATTCTACCCGTCCGACAGTAATCCAGACAAGGTAAACATAAATGGAACCGTAGATATGTCACGATACCAACGGGATGCTTGAGATGGCAAGCAGCACCAGTTCCATTGCAAGCAGCACCAGTTCCATTGCTTTGGTTTTTCCTCACTGGTTATTTGGACCAATCAGGATTTTCACAGGTTTGGCCCATAGTCTTCCCTGTAACTAACACAGAGAGAGAGAGGGAGGAGCTTTATGTTTCCGGTTCCCGATCCTCGTTCTATCTCTGCTCTTAGCGTGTATGGTCCCAGAACTTAATTGAACATCTGCCCAATTAGACAAGACTTTAGTTCTGTGTTAACCGGAGATTAGTCTGACGGAGATGAGGTGTTAGCAAGACAACACGGTGATTGTGATATTGGAGACTAAATGAGTTTCCAGTTGTGGAATAGTGACTTTATCAATTTGATTAGTTTAAGGATTCAACACATGGTGAATGGTTCAGTCTTTCTTCAGACATAAAGATGAATGTGGAATTTGTAATTGACTTGACGTGGCCTTGATCTGGTTGTGTCAAAAGTTAACAGATTAAATACAGAGCAGATTCATTCATTTCTCCTATTCAAATGGCGGATGTGATTTCGTTGTCGGGATTATTTTTACTCGACGTTATACGTTTCCTCTTTTAAGGACTTTTGCCGAACACAACCTTGGATGAAACTGCCTTGACAAATGAGAGGGAAAAGATTAATTTCTGAATTTCCTGAAAAGATAACGTGAACCGTTAGGCTCTTTTGAAGGGTTGTCAGTGAATGTGTTCAACCCAAGCAAGGAATTAAACAAGAAAAAATACATGTCTTTATCCAAGCTTTTCCAAAAATGTCATTATTTAGTTCATGAATAGATTGATAAGAGCAACAAGGGGTGACATCAAGTCCTTACAAATGTCACAAAGAAAATGCCAGATGACAGTCCATTCACAGCACATTCCCACTCAGATATGGTGCTATGTATTACAGTAGAATGTATCTGTTTAGGCAGCCTTCCTGAGACTTCCAGTACGAATCATTAACCACACGCACGTACGCACGCACACACACACACACACACACACACACGTTGTTCACTGCGTTGTCGTCACAACGACCCAGGCCGGTAAAGGAGTCATCATCACTCCTAAAGAAATGGAAAAAGGAAATAACCCAGATAAGGGTTTAGCAGTCTGTAATTAGGTCAGTCTCCCCAGACAAGGGTTTAGCAATCTGTAATTAGATCAGTCTCCCCAGACAAGGGTTTAGCAGTCTGTAATTAGATCAGTCTCCCCAGACAAGGGTTTAGCAGTCTGTAATTAGATCAGTCTCCCCAGACAAGGGTTTAGCAGTCTGTAATGAGATCAGTCTCCCCAGACAAGGGTTTAGCAGTCTGTAATGAGATCAGTCTCCCCAGACAAGGGTTTAGCAGTCTCCCCAGACAGGGGTTTAGCAGTCTGTAATTAGGTCAGTCTCCCCAGACAAGGGTTTAGCGGTCTCCCCAGACAAGGGTTGTATGTATGTGTGTGTGTGTGTGTGTGTGTGTGTGTGTGTGTGTGTGTGTGTGTGTGTGCGTGCGCGCGCGTGCGTGCGTGCGTGCGTGCGTGTCTGTGTGGGCATGCGTGTGTTTTCGTTAACATAGTTATGTCACAGTATGATAAATGAATAATGAAATACTGTGGAACAAGGAATTGATGAGTTGTAGAAGAAACTAAGTGGATGACAGTGAATGTAATGTAGTTTGAGAGGTTTGTCCCTTCTCATTCATCCATATAGGAACAGAATGTACAGGAAACACACACACACATAGACACGCGTGTGCATACACACACACACACTCTGGAAGGTGTTGTGAGAAATGAATGGAGAGTGTAGATGCAGACAGAACTTCAATACATCTGGGGAGCAATAACAGCAAGGGGAGGAGGTCCTCCACTCCTCCACCCTCCTACACTCTACTCCTCTCATCCTCTACCCCTCTCCTCCTCTTCTCTCCTCCTCTACTGCACTCTCTTCCTCTACTCCTCCACTCTACACCTCCACTCTCCTCCTCTAATCCACTCTCTTCCTCCACTCTCCTAAACTCTCCTCCACTCCTCCATTCACCTCCACTCTCCACCACTCTCCTCCTCCACTCTCCTCCTCCACTCTTCTCCATTCTCCTCCTCCACTCTCCTCCACTCTCCTCCACTCTCCTCCTCTATTTCTCCACTCTCCTCTTCCACTCCTCCACTCTCCTCCACTCTCGTCCTTTACTCCTCCACTCTCCTCCACTCTCCTCCTCCACTCCTGCACTCCTTCACTCTCCTCCTCCACTCCTCTACTCTCCTCCAACCTACTCCTCCACTCTCCTCCACTCCTGCACTCCTTCACTCTCCTCCTCCACTCCTCCACTCTCCTCCAACCTACTCCTCCACTCTCCTCCACTACTCCCCTCCACTCCACTCCCCTCCACTCTAATCTTCTACTCCTTCACTCTCCTCCACTCTCCTCCTCCACTCCAAAACTCCTCCACTCTCCTCCTCTACTCTCCTCATCTACTCCTCTGCTCCTCCAATCCTTCACTCTCCTCCTCTCCTCCTCTACTCCTCCACTTTCCTCCACTCTCCCCACTCTAATCCTCTACTCCTCCACTCTCCTCTTCTACCCCTCCACTCTCCTCCTCTCCTCCTCTACTCCTCTCCTCCTCTACTCCTCTACTCCTCTCTCCTCCTCTACTCCTCCACTCTCCTCCATTCTCATCCTCTACTTCTCCACTCTCCTTCGCTCTCCTCCCCTCTACTGCTCCACACTCCTCCATTCTACTCCTCCACTCTCCTCTACTCCTCCACTCTCCTCTGCTGCTCCACTCCTCCACTCTACTCCTCCACTCTCCTCTACTCCTCCACTCTCCTCTACTCCTCTACTCCTCCACTCTCCTCCAAACTCCTCCTCCACTCCTCAACTGTCCTCCATTCTCCTGCCCTCTACTGCTCCACACTCCTCCACTCTCCTCTACTCCTCTACTCCTCCACACCTCCACTCTACTCCTCTACTCCTCCACTCTCCTTCACTACTCTACTCCTCCACACTACTCCACTCTACTCCTCCACTCTCCTCCACTCCTCTACTCCTCCACTCTCCTCCACTCTACTCCTCCACACTACTCCACTCTCCTCCACTCTACTCCTCCACTCTCCGCCACTCCTCTACTCTACTCCAATACCCCTCTACTCCTCCACTCTCCTCCACTCTACTCCTCCTCACCTCCACTCTCCTCCACTCTCCTCCAATCCTCCACTCCACATTTTGGAAGGGCATCTAGGAATCTTTGGGTTGTCCGAGAATTTATAGCACGGCTTTTGAATGCTCCTTGGTTGAGGTCTGAGCAGATTAGTTGTTGCGATTGCAAACGTAATAAAATGGTGGTCCAATAGTCCAGGATTTTGAGGAAAAACATGAAGATCCACAATATTTCTTCCATGGGACAAAAGTAGGTCCAGAGACATGTTGGACAAAACTAACTGAGTCGATGATGGCCCCGAAAGCCTTTTGGAGTGGGTCTGTGGATATTTCCATGTGAATATTAAAGTCACCAAAAATGTGAATATTATCTGCCATGACTACAAAGTCCGATAGGAATTCAGGGAACTCTGTGAGGAACGCTGTAAACGGCCCAGGATGCCTGTAAACAGTAGCTATATAAAGTGATTGAGTAGGCTGCGTAGATTTCATGACTAGAAGCTCAAAAGATGAAAACACAGTCATTTTGTTTTGTAAATTGAAATGTGCTATCGTAAATGTTAGCAACACCTCCGCATTTGCGGGATGCGTGGGGGATATGGTCACTAGTGTAACCAGGAGGTGAGGCAATTCCTCAATTCCTCAGGCTTAAGCCATGTTTCAGTCAGGCCAATCACATCAAGATTATGATCAGTGATTAGTTCATTGACTATAACTGCCTTGGAAGTGAGGGATCTAACATTAAGTAGCCCTATTTTGAGATGTGAGATATCACAATCTCTTTCAATAATGACAGGAATGGAGGAGGTGAGATTTATTCCAGTGAGATCGCTAAGGCGAACACAGCCATGTTTAGTTTTGCAAAACCTAGATCGAGGCACAGACACCGTCTCATTGGGGATAGCTGAGCTGATTACATTGACTGTGCTACTGGCAGACTCCACTAAGCTGGCAGGTTGGCTAACAGCTTGCTGCCTGGCCTGCACCCTATCTCATTGTGGAGCTAAAGGAGTTAGAGCCCTGTCTATGTTCAGAGATAAGATGAGAGCATCCCTCCAGCGAGGATGGAGTCCGTCACTCCTCAGCAGGCCAGGCTTGGACCTTTGACTGTTCCATCCTTACATTGTTGGTGCCAACGTGGATAACCCTATACTCTCTACACCTGCTAGTTTTAGCCTTACATGGAACCCAAACCGGTTGTGCGTGTGTGTCATCGTGCATACATTTATTTTGTCCCCGCCACATCAAACGCGATCACGACACGCAGGTTAAAATATCAAAACAAACTCTGAACCTCCATACATTAATTTGGGGACAGGTCAAAAAGCATTAAACATTTATGGCAATTTGGCTAGCTAGCTTGCACTTGCTAGCTAATTTGTCCGATTTAGCTAGCTTGCTGTTGCTAGCTAATTTGTCCTGGGATATAAATATTGAGTTGTTATTTTACCTGACATGCACAAGGTCCTCTACTCCGACAATTAATCCACACATAAAGCGTTAAACCGAATCGTTTCTAGTCATCTCTCCTCCTTCTAGGCTTTTTCTTCTCTTGACTTTATATTGCGATTGGCAACTTTCATAAATTAGGTGCATTACCGCCACTGACCTCGTTCGTCTTTCAGTCACCCACGTGGCTATAACCAATGAGGAGATGGCACATAGGTACCTGCTTCTATAAACCAATGAGGAGATGGGAGAGGCAGGACTTTCAGCGCGATCTGCGTCACAAATAGAAAGGAGTTCTATTTTAGCCCTTGGCAACGCAGACGCTTGTTAGCGTGCGTGAACAGTGTCAGTGCAATAATTTAATAATATAGATTTCTAAATTTATTTTGCAACGCTCGCGCACCCGACGCGAGCGGTGTAGTCAGCCTGTTAGCTCCATCTTCAGATTATCCTTAACGTCGGTAGCTCTGCCCCCTGGGAAACAGTGTATGATCTTCAGATTAGCCTTAACGTCGGTAGCCCTGCCCCTGGTAAACAGTGTATGACCGCTGGGTGATTATTTTGAAGTCTAATACTGCGGGTAATGGAGTCGCCAATGACTAGGGTTTTCAATTTGTCAGAGCTAATGGGGGGAGGCTTCGGTGTCTCAGACCCCGTAACGGGTGGAGGAGAGACCAGAGAAGACTCTGACTCTGACTTGTTGCTCAATGGGGAAAACCGGTTGAAAGTTTCTGTCGGCTGAATGAGCGACACCAGTTGAGCATTCCAACAGCATTTCCCTCCAGAAGCCATGAGAAAGTTGTCCGGCTGCGGGGACTGTGCGGGGGGATTTATACTAACGTTACTATCTGTACTTACTGGTGGCACAGACGCTGTTTCATCCTTTTCTACACTGAAATGACCCTTGCCTAACGATTGCGTCTGAAGCTGGGCTTGCACCATGGCTATCCTCGCCATAAGGCGATCGTTCTCCTGTATATTATGATTACAGAGACTGCAGTTAGAGGGCATCATGTTAACGTTACAACTTAGCTTCGTCTGGTGGAGATAATGTCCAGATAAAGCGTCCTGGGTGAAAAAGTTGAATGAAAAAAGTTGAGCGAGGGGAAAAATAAAAAATATATAAAACGGCATTTAAAATGTAAAAACCGTAAAGTTGGCAGGTGGCAAGAAACATTAGCAACAAACTGCACAGAAGCACGTAAACAAGTCTACAAGTTGTGAACGGAAATGACAATCATCCTCTCCTCTCCTCCACTCCCCTACTCCTCTCAGAACAGCGATGATTTAGAAGTGCCTCGATGAGAGATTCACTCCAGCGGCAGGGCCAACACACCCGTTCCCCTCTTCATTCTCCTCTTATATCTCCTGTAATGGCAGTTTGATCCACCTCGTCAGTAATGCATCATCATTATAAAACCCATTGAGAGCTAATGATAGATCTGGGAGACCAGGTAATGGACCGTAGAGAGGATGACACCATCACACCATTTACCATGTGTCACCGATACAAGAGGCTGACAGAAGACACACAGTCTGTGCTAGCAAAACAGTCCTGTAGCTTAGCATCTATGTCATCTGACCACTTCCTTATTGCAGTGAGTCAATTGTACTTCCTGTGTTAGTTTTTTGCTTGTAAACAGGAATCAGGAGGATAGAATTATGGTCAGATTTGCCAAATGGAGGGCGAGGGAGAGTTTTGTACACGTCTCTGTGTGTGGAGTAAAGGTGGTCTAGAGTTTTTTTTGCTCTGGTTGCACATGTGACATGCTGGTAGAAATGAGGTCAAACGGATTTAAGTTTCCCTGCATTAAAGTCACGGCCACTAGGAGCGCCACCTCTGGATGAGCATTTTCTTGTTTGCTTATGGCGATATACAGCTCGGTGGGTGCGGTCTTAGTTCCAGCATCGGTTTGTGGTGGTAAATAGACAGCTAAGGAAAATATAGACTCTCTTGGTAAATAGTGTGGTCTACAGCGTATCATGAGATACTCTACCTCAGGCGAGCAAAATCTCGAGACTTCCTTAATATTTGATTTCACACACCAGCTGTTATTGACAAATAGACACATACCGCCACCCCTTGTCTTACCGGAAGGAGCTGTTCTATCTTGCCGATGGACCGAAAACCCAGCCAGCTGTATGTCATCTGTGTCGTCGTTCAGCCACGACTCTACGAAACATAAGATATTACAGTTTTAATGTCTCGTTGGTAGGATAGTCTTGAACGGAGCTCATCCAGTTTATTCTCCAATGATTGTATGTTGGCCAATAGGACGGAGGGTAGAGGCGGGTTACCCACTCCCGCCGTGGCCTGTCTTTAAATGGCAGCTCATGGCTGCACTTACTGTGCTCGTGAGGGGAGAAGAAGATTAATCCAGAAATCAGTTTGTTGTTGTTAGCTGTAAATTCGCCATTCCTCTATGTAAAAAACCTTCTTCTTCCTGTGTTTAATAGCCCTTATGCTGGCACCATTTTACCACATAACGTACATAACGAATAGCTGAATGAGCTGCGACAGTGAAAAAACAACATTGTGTGGGTCAATTATAGGTTTGTAGAATAGTTAATTATTCTGATATAAACATACATTTGCATACAAAGTAGCTAGGATGAGGAAAATGGTAGATAGCTAGCTATATAGCTACATGTGAACGGGGTTAGCAAACAACTAGGCTAAACAATACATCTCTATGGCAACGGCTGACGGCCAAACGTTAGGACCGTTTGGCTTGTTGCCGCTGCTGCCTTGCTTTTCTAGTCGAGCTGTTAGTTAGTATTCAATGCTAGCCTCATTGTGGCCATTAAAAATATAGATACAGAGAGACAGAGAGTGGAAGGAGCCTATTGGTTATTTCTCATTCTGACATGAGTTTACCACTGATTGCTTGAAAGACTCTGTCACAGAGAGACAAGTGAGGATGTTACGTCGGTCTCCTATATGAAACTCATTTTGCTCATTCATTCAACCATGACGGAAGAAGAAGACAGACTGGGAAATGTTCCCAAAAGTCAGTGGTATTATTTCATTTTGCAGTTACTGAGCACATGAACTACCTCATGCACTGACAGCGTTTGTGTGGATTGTCATAACAATATAAAAGACTGTCAGAAAAGGCTGCTCTTATTCAAATTGAAGGGAAGTATTTTATGTGGGCAATAACAAGACAAGGTTATAAAACATTGGAACTATTAAATATGGAGAAAAGAAACATTGTGGAATAGACTTTTACAATATTCACATCCATTGATTATCTACTCCCTGATAATTGTTTGTGTTTACTGTCAGATTCAAAAGAGCTTTGAAGCGCTTTGTGGTGTTGAGGATCTGTCTGGAGAGGATTCATTTTGTTGATTCATTTAGCTGATTAATTTAGTTGATTCATTTAGCTGATTCATTTTGTTGATTCATTTAGCTGATTCATTTAGTTTCCATTTCCAATCTGGTTTGAGGTCTGGTTTGGATCAATGGTTTTTAAATCTTCTAAAATCGTTGACCTGCCAATAGTATGGATTTACCTACTGTGTTTAATATGTTGGTGTAAGGTCAGTGTTCGGTCAGTATAACTGTTTCAATTGATTTGTTATTCTTCTGGACCATCAGATCTAATCAGGTCGATCATTTCACTTCACAATCCACATTTACGTCAGTTTACAGTAATGTGCGATAGGTCTTCAAGTGTACAAAAAAGTTGGACCCGTTCTGCAATGGAGACTGGTCTTTCCTACCCGAATAAATGTATATTTTAAATATGGAGACGGAGTCTGTCTGGAGCGGATAGACTATTATTTCGTCACGTTATAAGCACAGGCCATGGTGTAAGGACTTGTAGTGCCTTGCCATGGGGTAGTCTTCATTGCCTACCCGTATGGCGTACTTGTGTTCCGCCAAGCGATCTTGAAGGCGTCTCTTTGTCCGTCCAATGTAGAACACCTTGCACTGTGGACATTCTAATCTATAGATGACATGAGTGGTTTTGCAGTTAATAAAATGCTTGAGGTAATATTCCATTTTAGAAGCTGTGTCAACGAAATACTTTTTCTGTACAATATTACTGCAATGGTTGCACTGGTTACATTTAAAAGAGCCCTTGGGTTTGTGGTCAAGCCAAGTTTTTTGAGAGTCACCCGGAAACTGTGGACTAATTTGTCATTTAGGGTAGGACATCTCTTAAAGCTTATGACTGGTGGTTCAGGAAAGATTTGGCGTAGTAGCGTATCACTTTGGATGATTCCCCAATTGTTTTTAATGATTCTTTTAATGTTCTCTGCTTCAGTGCTGTATTTTGTAACAAAATACACTCTCTTTGATGTATCACGAGGCACTCCTCTTCGTAACAAGTTCCCTCTGTCAAGTAATCCAGCCCTTATACCTGCATCTTTCAGGACCTGAACGCTGTAGCCCCGATCCAAAAAGCGATTCTCCAATTCAGCAGATTTGACACTGTAGTCTGTTTCCTGATCGCAAATTCTGCGGACTCTTTGGAATTGGCCATATGGAATATTCTCTTATAGCCTTTTGTGGTGAAAGCTGTCTGCTCTCAGAATGGTATTTCCATCTGTAGGCTTCCTAAAGATTGATGTGTGCAAACAACCTTTGTCATTTTTACTAATGTCGAGGTCCAAAAAATGAATGTTATCCTTGCTGTATTCCATAGTTAGTTTGATGTTAGGGTTAATGCTGTTAAGGTATTGGTGGAAGGAAATAAGTTCATCTTCTGAGCCGGACCAAAACAGGCAAACATCATCAATATAGCGTCCCCACCGTATAATCCGGTCAAAGAAATGGTTATTAGAAGGATCCAAAATGAAATCATTTTCCCATTTACCCAAGTACAAACCAGCGTAGGAAGGGCTGTAGCAAGCTCCCATGGCACATCCTTTGACCTGTTTAAAAATACGGTCCTGGAAGATAAAGATGTTATGATTAAGAGTTCATTCAGTCAGTGATACAATGAATTCTGTAGGAGGCATCTCAGTTTCAGGCCGGGTACTCAAGAAATGGTGCATCGCTGCCAAACCTTGTTGATGCTCAATGGTGGTGTATAGAGACTCCACATCCATGGTGACTAAAAAGGAAGCTGTACCTATATTCTTCAATTCCTTAATTTTGTTCAACACATCTGTGGTATCTTGAAGATAGGCTGGAAGTGACATCAGAAAAGGCTTAATAAAGTAATCAATGTACTTAGAGATGGGTTCTGTCAGACTTTCATTACCACTAATGACTGGCCTGCCTGGGGGATTTTCAAGATTTTTGTGGATTTTTGGAAGAAGGTAAAAAGAAGCCATACGCGGACTGCCATTGAAAAGAAATTTGAACTCATTGTCTGAAATGTAACCATTTTCCTTAGCTTCTGTGAGGATCCCTTTCAATTCAGTTTTTAGGTCCTCTGTAGGGTTGAAGGTAAGAGATTGGTAGAATTCGTCATTGTCTAGTTGACGGTAGGCTTCTGTCACATATTTGTCTTTACACCACACTACTGTAGCACCACCTTTTGTCTGCTTTTTTAATTACAATCCGTTCATTTTTGGACAATGATTCAACTGCATCCCTCTCTGTCTTAGAAAGATTACGTCGTGTTTTGTTGGAATCAATTTTACCCTTAAACAGATTCTCCACATCAAAATTAACTTTCTTGGCAAATGTATTTAGTGTGGCATTCTGGACTATGGGACAAAAAGTGGATTTGGGCTTAAAAGGTGTTTTTGAGGGAACTGAAACTGCCTGACCTGAGACACTGGCGTCTGTAGTTGGAGAGATGTTTTGCTTGTACCAGGCCTTCAGATGTAGATTCCTGTAGAAACGAAATAGGTCAATCTTTGTATTAAATTCATTAGTTGAATATGTGGGGGCAAAGGACAGTCCTTTAGACAAGACCCTTATGCAATCATCAGAAAGAGGTTCTCCAGAAATGTTGATCGCAGCCTTGTTCTGGTCCTGCTCCGTGTGGTTGGGTAATCTTGATTTCTTCCTCCCCCTCCGTGTTTGCCCTCAGCTATGTTTGGACTGTTGTCCATGTTTTGCTGTGTTCTAGTATACTGTGGAATATATTGCTTTCTTGTTCTGGACACTTCTCCCAGTCATATTTAAGGTTAGAACTGCCTCTCTGGGTGTTCTGATGCTTCTAGCTTGGAGTTGTATGCTCATGATAACATAGCTACAGTATTTCACCTTTTCATGTGTATGTTATTGCTTACTAGGTGTGTCCAATTTGGTAACCACTCCCTCTTCTAATTAGGGCTAATTGGAAAAGCCTTTCAAAAGAGGACATTGTGTACTCCTTTTTCTATACTCCCTGACGAAGGCCATGCAGCCGAAACGCGTCGGTTTTTAAACAACTTTGTTTCCATTGAACATGCCATACTAATAAAGGCATTTTAATTAATTATATGAAGAGTGCCTTGGTCCTCCTTTCTTTTTGATGACCTAGTTGAACTTATGTTTAATACTTTAATTATTCCTTATACATGCTACATAAACTATATTCCCTAATGGTTACGTTTCAGGGTAGAATTATTTAATCATTATCTTTAAACATATAAATTATTTTATCAAGAAGCCACCAGCTGTTTCTGAGCCGGGCTCAGAGTATCTAACTCTGAACCCGGGTTCTCCTTTTGATGAACTCTTTCCTCTGTTACAGTCTCTGTCTGTGGTTCGAACTTGTGCCACAGAAGCACGTGGTTAGCTACAGAACAGCCTTTCCATCATAACTGGTAACTCATTTGTTGTTCCCTTCCGTCTAGTATACATCTGATCAACATGTCTGCGAACCACTTTACCATCTCCCAACATTCCCTTGTAAGAGACAGGACCAGTCACTGAGTCTATGAATCCAGGATTCCATTTTGGCCCATGACTGAAATGTATGGTAAGGACAGGGTCCCCCTCTCTGAACCTTCGGCCGGTGGTACGTTTGTCATGCTTCTCTTTCTGTCTGTTTTGCTTGCATTCAACTTTCCTTTTCAGGTATGGAGGGTAGTCTACAACCTAATAACATCTCAGTAGGTCCAGTATGGAGGGTAGTCTACAACCTAATAACATCTCATTATGGAGGGTAGTCTACAACCTAATAACATCTCAGTAGGTTTAGTATGGAGGGTAGTCTACAACCTAATAACATCTCAGTATGGGGGGTAGTCTACAACCCAATAACATCTCAGTATGGAGGGTAGTCTACAACCTAATAACATCTCAGTAGGTTTAGTATGGAGGGTAGTCTACAACCTAATAACATCTCAGTAGGTCCAGTATGGAGGGTAGTCTACAACCTAATAACATCTCATTATGGAGGGTAGTCTACAACCTAATAACATCTCAGTAGGTTTAGTATGGAGGGTAGTCTACAACCTAATAACATCTCAGTATGGAGGGTAGTCTACAACCTAATAACATCTCAGTAGGTCCAGTATGGAGGGTAGTCTACAACCTAATAACATCTCATTATGGAGGGTAGTCTACAACCTAATAACATCTCAGTAGGTTTAGTATGGAGGGTAGTCTACAACCTAATAACATCTCAGTATGGAGGGTAGTCTACAACCTAATAACATCTCAGTATGGAGGGTAGTCTACAACCTAATAACATCTCAGTATGGGGGCTAGTCTACAACCTAATAACATCTCAGTATGGAGGGTAGTCTACAACCTAATAACATCTCAGTATGGGGGGTAGTCTACAACCTAATAACATCTCAGTATGGAGGGTAGTCTACAACCTAATAACATCTCAGTATGGAGGGTAGTCTACAACCTAATATCATCTCAGTATGGAGGGTAGTCTACAACCTAATAACATCTCAGTATGGAGGGTAGTCTACAACCTAATAACATCTCAGTATGGGGGGTAGTCTACAACCTAATAACATCTCAGTATGGGGGGTAGTCTACAACCTAATAGCATCTCAGTATGGAGGGTAGTCTACAACCTAATAACATCTCAGTAGGTTTAGTATGGAGGGTAGTCTACAACCTAATAACATCCCAGTATGGAGGGTAGTCTACAACCTAATAACATCTCAGTATGGAGGGTAGTCTACAACCTAATAACATCTCAGTATGGGGGGTAGTCTACAACCTAATAACATCTCAGTATGGGGGGTAGTCTACAACCTAATAACATCTCAGTATGGAGAGTCGTCTACAACCTAATAACATCTCAGTATGGGGGGTAGTCTACAACCTAATATCATCTCAGTATGGGGGGTAGTCTGCAACCTAAAATCATCTCAGTATGGAGGGTAGTCTACAACCTAATAACATCTCAGTATGGGGGGTAGTCTACAACCTAATAACATCTCAGTATGGAGGGTAGTCTACAACCTAATAACATCTCAGTATGGGGGGTAGTCTACAACCTAATAACATCTCAGTATGGAGGGTAGTCTACAACCTAATAACATCTCAGTATGGAGGGTAGTCTACAACTTAATAACATCTCAGTATGGAGGGTAGTCTACAACCTAATAACATCTCAGTATGGGGGGTAGTCTACAACCTAATAACATCTCAGTATGGAGGGTAGTCTACAACTTAATAACATCTCAGTATGGAGGGTAGTCTACAACCTAATAACATCTCAGTATGGAGGGTAGTCTACAACCTAATAACATCTCAGTATGGAGGGTAGTCTACAACCTAATAACATCTCAGTATGGAGGGTAGTCTACAACCCAATAACATCTCAGTAGGTTTAGTATGGAGGGTAGTCTACAACCTAATAACATCTCAGTATGGGGGGTAGTCTACAACCCAATAACATCTCAGTATGGAGGGTAGTCTACAACCCAATAACATCTCAGTATGGGGGGTAGTCTACAACCTAATAACATCTCAGTAGGTTTAGTATGGAGGGTAGTCTACAACCTAATAACATCTCAGTATGGAGGGTAGTCTACAACCTAATAACATCTCAGTATGGAGGGTAGTCTACAACCTAATAACATCTCAGTATGGAGGGTAGTCTACAACCCAATAACATCTCAGTAGGTTTAGTATGGAGGGTAGTCTACAACCTAATAACATCTCATTATGGAGGGCAGTCTACAACCTAATAACATCTCAGTATGGAGGGTAGTCTACAACCTAATAACATCTCAGTATGGAGGGTAGTCTACAACCTAATAACATCTCAGTATGGAGGGCAGTCTACAACCTAATAACATCTCAGTATGGAGGGTAGTCTACAACCTAATAACATCTCAGTATGGAGGGTAGTCTACAACCTAATAACATCTCAGTAGGTTTAGTATGGAGGGTAGTCTACAACCTAATAACATCTCAGTATGGAGGGTAGTCTACAACCTAATAACATCTCAGTATGGGGGGTAGTCTACAACCTAATAACATCTCAGTATGGAGGGTAGTCTACAACCTAATAACATCTCAGTATGGGGGGTAGTCTACAACCTAATAACATCTCAGTATGGAGGGTAGTCTACAACCTAATAACATCTCAGTATGGGGGGTAGTCTACAACCTAATAACATCTCAGTATGGGGGGTAGTCTACAACCTAATAACATCTCAGTATGGGGGGTAGTCTACAACCTAATAACATCTCAGTATGGAGGGTAGTCTACAACCTAATAACATCTCAGTATGGAGGGTAGTCTACAACCTAATAACATCTCAGTATGGAGAGTAGTCTACAACCTAATAACATCTCAGTAGGTCCAGTATGGAGGGTAGTCTACAACCTAATAACATCTCAGTGTGGGGGGTAGTCTACAACCTAATAACATCTCAGTATGGGGGGTAGTCTACAACCTAATAACATCTCAGTATGGGGGGTAGTCTACAACCTAATATCATCTCAGTATGGGGGGTAGTCTAAAACCTAATATCATCTCAGTATGGAGGGCAGTCTACAACCTAATAACATCTCAGTATGGAGGGTAGTCTACAACCTAATAACATCTCAGTATGGAGGGTAGTCTACAACCTAATAACATCTCAGTATGGAGGGTAGTCTACAACCTAATAACATCTCAGTATGGGGGGTAGTCTACAACCTAATAACATCTCAGTATGGAGGGTAGTCTACAACCTAATAACATCTCAGTATGGGGGGTAGTCTACAACCTAATAACATCTCAGTATGGGGGGTAGTCTACAACCTAATAACATCTCAGTATGGGGGGGTAGTCTACAACCTAATAACATCTCAGTATGGAGAGTAGTCTACAACCTAATAACATCTCAGTATGGAGGGTAGTCTACAACCTAATAACATCTCAGTATGGAGGGTAGTCTACAACCTAATAACATCTCAGTATGGAGAGTAGTCTACAACCTAATAACATCTCAGTAGGTCCAGTATGGAGGGTAGTCTACAACCTAATAACATCTCAGTGTGGGGGGTAGTCTACAACCTAATAACATCTCAGTATGGGGGGTAGTCTACAATCTAATAACAGCTCAGTATGGAGAGTCGTCTACAACCTAATAACATCTCAGTATGGAGGGTAGTCTACAACCTAATAACATCTCAGTAGGTTTAGTATGGAGGGTAGTCTACAACCTAATAACATCTCAGTATGGGGGGTAGTCTACAACCTAATAACATCTCAGTAGGTCCAATATGGAGGGTAGTCTACAACCTAATAACATCTCAGTATGGAGAGTAGTCTACAACCTAATAACATCTCAGTATGGAGGGTAGTCTACAACCTAATAACATCTCAGTACGGAGGGTAGTCTACAACCTAATAACATCTCAGTATGGAGAGTAGTCTACAACCTAATAACATCTCAGTATGGGGGGTAGTCTACAACCTAATAACATCTCAGTATGGAGAGTAGTCTACAACCTAAAAACATCTCAGTATGGAGAGTAGTCTACAACCTAATAACATCTCAGTATGGGGGGTAGTCTACAACCTAATAACATCTCAGTATGGAGGGTAGTCTACAACCTAATAACATCTCAGTATGGGGGTAGTCTACAACCTAATAACATCTCAGTAGGTTTAGTATGGAGGGTAGTCTACAACCTAATAACATCTCAGTATGGAGGGCAGTCTACAACCTAATAACATCTCAGTATGGAGGATAGTCTACAACCTAATAACATCTCAGTATGGAGGGTAGTCTACAACCTAATAACAGCTCAGTATGGGTGGTAGTCTACAACCTAATAACATCTCAGTATGGGGGGTAGTCTACAACCTAATAACATCTCAGTATGGAGGGTAGTCTACAACCTAATAACATCTCAGTAGGTTTAGTATTGAGGGTAGTCTACAACCTAATAACATCTCAGTATGGAGGGTAGTCTACAACCTAATAACATCTCAGTATGGAGGGTAGTCTACAACCTAATAACATCTCAGTATGGGGGGTAGTCTACAACCTAATAACAGCTCAGTATGGGGGGTAGTCTACAACCCAATAACATCTCAGTATGGGGGGTAGTCTACAACCTAATAACATCTCAGTATGGGGGGTAGTCTACAACCTAATAACATCTCAGTATGGAGGGTAGTCTACAACCTAATAACATCTCAGTAGGTTTAGTATTGAGGGTAGTCTACAACCTAATAACATCTCAGTATGGAGGGTAGTCTACAACCTAATAACATCTCAGTATGGAGGGTAGTCTACAACCTAATAACATCTCAGTATGGAGGGTAGTCTACAACCTAATAACATCTCAGTATGGATGGTAGTCTACAACCTAATAACATCCCAGCAGGGGAAAGTCCTGTTGTGGATTGATGTGTTATTCTGTAGCAGAACACCTGACAGTGTTGCTGCTATGCCTCCCTCCGGCACTTTTCTTTTCATGATTTCTTTGAATGTCTTTACTGCACGTTCCGACAGACCATGTGAAGATGGTTAATATGGAGAGGAAGAATTATTGCGATTCTGTGCTCACGAAACAGTTGTCGCTCACCACCATCTCCGGTATCCCTTGGTTACTGAAGCTCTGTCGTAGGCAATCTATAGTAGCGGTGGATGGATACACATCCATCCATTTTGAATGCGCATCAATCAATATCAGGAACATTTTCCCATGAATGGCCCTGTATAATCTATGTGCAATCGTCTCCAGAGTTTCTTTGGATATATGAAGTGGAGCTGGTGCTTGTGTCTTTCTGTGTTCCCGACACGTGTTACATGTCTTGACTAGATTCTCTATCTCCTCATCTAGTTTTGGTCCCTATAAGTACATTTAACATTTACATTTAAGTCATTTAGCAGACGCTCTTATCCAGAGCGACTTACAAATTGGTGCATTCACCTTATGACATCCAGTGGAACAGCCACTTTACAATAGTGCATCAGATCTTTTAAGGGGGGGGGGGGGGGGGGGGCAGAAGGATTGCTTTATCCTAGGTATTCCTTGAAGAGGTGGGGTTTCAGGTGTCTCCGGAAGGTGGTGATTGACTCCGCTGTCCTGGCGTCGTGAGGGAGTTTGTTCCACCATTGAACCAACGTGTTTATACGTGACAGGGTGCCTGTGATGTCGTTGCAGTGGGAAAGCCTGGTTGTGGAATAATTACTCGTGTTCACCACACGTGTTGTTCGTGTTCAACTCTGTTTTCCTGTGAATTCAGTCCTTTCTGTTTGTCGTGGCCATCCCCTTACCACATAATCCTCTAACTCGAGACAGTACGGGATCTTTACCTGTCCAGGATCTCACTTGCTCTGCAGTCACGAGTGCCGTGTCTGTGTCCTCGAACATCAGCGCTGTCCTCTTGAGATTTTATGATGGGTGTGTACGGCAGCAGAAGATGGCTCAAGACATCTGAGTTGCCATGGTGCTTTTCTGCCTTGAAGACGAGGACACACAGGTACGCTCTCAACGTCACTGCCCACCTCTGGATTCTCGGAGACACCATCTGTGGACCTGCCTTCATTTCATTGAAAAGAGACAGCAGAGGTTTACGGTCTTTACATATGGTAAACTTCCTGCCGTATACAGTACCAGTCAAACATTTGGACATACCAACTCATTCAATGGTGTTTCTTTATTTTTGCAGTTTTCTTCATTGTGGAATAATAGTGAAGACATCAAAACTATGAAATAACACATATGGAATAATGTAGTAACCAAAAAAGTGTTATTTAAACATCAAAATATATTTGAGATTCTTCAAAGGAGCCACCCTTTGCCTTGATGACAGCTTTGCACACGCTTGGTGTTCTCTCAACCAGCTTCATCTGGAATGCTTTTCCAACAGTCTTGAAGGAGTTTCCACATATGCTGAGCACTTGTTGGCTGCTTTTCCTTCACTCTGCGGTCCAACTCATTCCAAAACCATCTCAATTGGGTTGAGGTTGGGTGATTGTGGAGGCCAGGTCATCTGATACAGCACTCCATCACAAATAGTCCTTACACAGCCTGGAGGTGTGTTGGGTCATTGTTCTGTTGAAATTCAAATCATAGTCCTACTAAGTGCAAACCAGAAGGAATGGCACATCGCTGCAGAATGCTGTGGTAGACATGCTGGTTAAGTGTGCCTTGAATTCTAAATAAATCACTGACAGTGTCACCAGCAAAGCACCCCCACATCATCACACCTCCTCCTCCATGCTTCACGGTGGGAACCACACATGCAGAGATCATCCGTTCCCCCACACCGCATCTCACAAAAACATGGCGGTTGGAACCAAAAATATCTAATTTGGACTCATCAGACCAAAGGACAGATTTCCACCAGACTAATGTCCATTGCTCATGTTTCTTGGCCCAAGCAAGTCTCTTCTTATTATTGGTGTCCTTTAGTAGTGTTTTCTTTGCAGCAATTCAACCATGAAAGCCTGACTCACACAGTCTCCTCTGAACAGTTGAGATGTTGAGATGTGTCTGTTACTTGAACTGTGTGAAACATTTATTTGGGCTGCAATTTCTGAGGTGCAGTTAACTCTGATGAACTTATCCTCTCCAGCAGAGGTAACTCTGGGTCTTCCTTTCCTGTGGCGGTCCTCATGAGAGCCAGTTTCATCATAGATCTTGATGGCTTTTGCGACTGCACTTGAACCAACTTTCAAAGCTCTTAATTTTCCGTATTGACTGACCTTCATGTCTTAAACTAATGATGGTCTGCTGTTTTCTTTGCTTATTTGAGCTGTTCTTGCCATAATATGGACTTGATCTTTTGCCAAATAGGGCTATCTTCTGTGTACCACCCCTACCTTGTCACAACACAACTGATTGGCTCAAACGCATTAAGAAGGAAAGAAATTCCCCAAATTAACTTTTAACAAGGCACAAATATTAATTGAAATACATTCCAGGTGACTACCTCATGAAGCTGGTTGAGAGAATGCCAAGAGTGTGCAGAACTGTCAAGGCAAAGGGTGGCTACTTTGTAGAATCAGAAATAGGTCCTGAGCGCTCTGGAGAAGGTTTTCATCAAGGATCTCTCTGTACTTTGCTCCCGTCATATTCCCCTCGATCCTGACTAGTCTCCCACATTCCCACAGCATGATGCTGCCACCACCATGCTTCACCGTAGGGATGGTGCCATGTTTCCTTCAGACGTGACACTTGGCATTCAGGACAAAGAGTTTAATCTTGGTTTTCATCAGACCAGAGAATCTTGTTTCCCATGGTCTGAGAGTCCTTAGGTGCCTTTTGGCAAACTCCAAGCGGGCTGTCATGTGCCTTTTACTGAGGAGTGGCTTCCATCTGGCCACTCTACCATAAAGAACTGATTGGTGGAGTGCTGCATGCATATTTGTTGTTCTGGAAAGTTCTCCCATCTCCACAGAGGAACTCTGGAGCTCTGTCAGAGTGACCATCGGGTTCTTGGTCACCTCCCTGACCAAGGCCCTTCTCCCCAGATTGCTCAGTTTGGCCGGGCGACCAGCTGTAGGAAGAGTCCTGGTGGTTCCAAACTTCTTCCATTTAAGAATGATGGAGGCCACTGTGTTCTTGGGGACCTTCAATGCTGCAGAAATGTTTTGGTACCCTTCCCCAGATCTGTGCCCTGACACAATCCTGTCTCGGAGCTCTACGACAATTCCTTCTACCTCATGGCTTGGTTTTTGCTTTGAAATGCACTGTCAACTGTGAGACTTTATATAGACAGGTGTGTGCCTTTCCAAATCATGTCCAATCAATTGAATTTACCACAGGTGGACTCCAATCAAGTTGTAGAAACATCTCAAGGTTAATCCATGGAAACAGGATGCACCTGAGTTCAATTTCGAGTCTCATAGCAAATGGTCTGAATACTTATGTAAATAAAGTATTTCTGTTTTTTTAAATTTATAATACATTTGAAAACATTTCTAAAAACCTGTTTTCGCTTTATCACTATGGGGTATTATGATGTCACTATGGGGTATTGTGATGTCATTATGGGGTATTGTGATGTCATTATGGGGTATTGTGTGTAGATTGATGAGGATTTTTTTTAAATACATTTTAGAATAAGGCTTTAATGTAACAAAATGTGGAAAAAGTCAAAGGGTCTGAATACTTTTTCGTATGCACTGTATATGTGTTAATATTAATGCTCAATAAAGTTGTGTGGTTGTTAAAGCTCAATAAAGTTATTTGTGGTTCTTAAAGTTCAATAAAGTTCAATGTGTATGTCATCTCCAGCCCCATCTCCTCCTGGGTTTATCCCTTAACACAGATCAATAACAGTAAGGGAAGGAAGGGCTTGTAATTCAGAGAAAAAATTTGTTGATTTAGAACAAAACATGGATTTCCTGTCAAGGATTTTGTTGGTGAATAACTACAGGCCATTTTCATAAGTCTCTGGCTTAACTCCTGTATGTTGAATATTGTGTTTGTCACGTTAGCTAGGAGTGGTGGGTGTGGAGTCAGGCGCAGAGAGCAGAGGTTCCAGAAAATACGTATTTATTCCCAAAAATGGTCACGCCAAAAACACAAATGACCAACAAAACGGGACACCAAACAATCCGTAATGTAACAGAACACAAACCTCCACTGACAGAACGGAAAATAAAAGCAGGTGGGCCTTGAAGGCTTAAATAGCCCCGAATTAACCACAAACAAGGAACAGGTGAAAACAATCAAGACACAACCAACAACAGAAAAGGGAAAAGGAATGGGTGGCAGCTAGGAGACCGGTGACGACGACCGCCAAGCGCCGCCCGAGGAGCCACCTTCGGTGGAAGTCATGCCAGTGTTCTTATTAAGTTGGTGTTAGAGAGTGAATGTTATTTATAGTAAGGGTTACATGACCTTTCTGAAATGAAAATGGATGGCCTTCCTTTCAGCAAAATATATTTGACCTAAACCCTCCCTGAACACATGAAACAATTTGATTAAAGTGACCCTCCACTGCACCCAAAATAATGACTAAAACAAAGTGGATAGCCGAGAACATGTCTAAAATTTACCTTCACTTCTTGAACAGACCAGAGCCTTAGATGTGCAGTTTTATAAACTGTTCTTCATGCTGTAAGCATTACATGGCAGGAATTTTGATAGAGCACAGGACTTCGGGCCAAAAGGTTGTGAGTTTGCAGACCACAGTGGACAAGATCTATTTTATAGTAAAAACATTGCATGAATCTATCAACTTATTTGCAGGTACAATACATTGTATTTTATTTTATAAACATTTCATGCAATTCTACATCATTTTACATATTAGCAGAATAGTTTTTAGTACCACACAAATTCCTGAAATTACAGGCTAAGAATGGACAGAGACATAAGCCTATGAGCTAATTTTCTCATATTTCTCCAATGCCCAATCACTGTGTCTTGAGGAGATGGGAGAGGCGGGACTTGCAGCGCATCATGCGTCACAAATAGAGCCAAGTTCTATTTCAGCGCCAGGCTACGCGGATGCTCGTGAGCAGTGTGGATGCAATGATTGAATAACATGTATGTGTACATTTACACTACCATTCAAAAGTTTGGGAGAAACTTAGAAATGTCCTTGTATTTGAAAGAAAAGCACATTTATTTGTCCATTAAAATAATGTCAAATTGATCAGAAATACCGTGTAGACATTGTTAATGTTGTAAATTAATGTTGTAGCTGGAAACAAATTATTTTTAATTTGAATATCTACATAGGCGTACAGAGGCCCATTATCAGCAATCATCACTCCTGTGTTCCAATGGCACGTTGTGTTAGCTAATTCAAGTCTATAATTTTAGAATTAATTGATCATTAGAAAACACTTTTTTCTAGAAAACACTTTTTTATGTTAGCACAGCTGAAAACTGTTGTCTTGATTAAAGAAGCAATAAAACTGGCCTTTTTTAGACTTGTTGAGTATCTGGAGCATCAGCATTTGTGGGTTCGATTACAGGCTCAAAATGGCCAGAAACACAGAACTTTCTTCTGAAACTCATCAGTCTATTCTTGTTCTGAGAAATGAAGGCTATTCCATGCGAGAAATTGCAAGAAACTGAAGATCTGGTACAAAGTTGTGTACTACTCCCTTCCCAGAACAGCGCAAACTGGCTCTAACCGGAATAGAATGAGGAGTGGGAGGCCCCGGTGCACAACTGAGCAAGAGGACATTAGAGTGTCAAGTTTGAGAAACAGACGCCTCACAAGTCCTCAACTAGCAGCTTCCTTAAATAGTACCAGCAAAACAGCAGTCTCAACGTCAACAGTGAAGAGGCGACTCCGGGATGCTGGCCTTCTAGGCAGAGTTCCTCTGTCCAGTCTCAACGTCAACAGTGAAGAGGCGACTCCGGGATGCTGGCCTTCTAGGCAGAGTTCCTCTGTCCAGTCTCAACGTCAACAGTGAAGAGGCGACTCCGGGATGCTGGCCTTCTAGGCAGAGTTCCTCTGTCCAGTCTCAATGTCAACAGTGAAGAGGCGACTCCGGGATGCTGGCCTTCTAGGCAGAGTTCCTCTGTCCAGTGTCTGTGTTCTTTTGTCCAACTTAATCTTTTATTTGTATTGGCCAGTCTGAGATATGGCTTTTTCTTTTCAACTCTGTCTTTAGCCGTTAACTCAGACGAGGCTTTAATGACCCAGTAAAAACAGCTATGGTCTCCCACCGCTCGATCATCACACAAACACAGTAGCGCATAAACGCACACACATACACACACCGCTCGGTTTTATCACCGGGTGATGGCCTAACACTGGAGGTGTGTTTATGTCAAGTGTATAAGCGTGTGTACAAGTGTGTGCGTGTGTGTGTGTGTGTGTGTGTGTACAAGTGTGTGTGTGTGTACAAGTGTGTGTGTGTACAAGTGTGTGTTTGTGTACAAGTGTGTGTGTGTGTGTGTACAAGTGTGTGTGTGTGTGTACAAGTGTGTGTTTGTGTACAAGTGTGTGTGTGTGTACAAGTGTGTGTTTGCACGCAAAGATTAATTATTGGTAGTCGTCCAAGGGGAGTACACAGGCTTCAGGGAAACATGTCTTAGCTCAGTGTATCCGTGATGTCCATGATGTACATACAAGAATACAAGACCAAGAAACCTCCAGTTTACTGTTGCTATTTCCGCTCTCTCGCTCTCTCGCTCTCTCGCTCTCTCGCTCTCTCTCTCTCGCTCTCTCTCTCTCTCTCTCTCTCTCTCGCTCTCTCTCTCGCTCTCTCTCTCTCTCTGTCTCTCTCTGTCTCTCTCTGTCTCTCTCTGTCTCTCTCTGTCTCTCTCTCTCTCTCTCTCTCTCTCTCTCTCTCTCTCTCTCTCTCTCTCTCTCTCTCTCTCTCTCTCTCTCTATTCAATTCAATTCAAGGGGCTTTATTGGCATGGGAAACATGTGTTAACATTGCCAAAGCAAGTGAGGTAGACAATATACAAAAGTGAAACAAACAAAACCAATTAACAGTAAACATTACACATACAGAAGTTTCAAAACAATAAAGACATTACAAGTGTCATATTAAATATATACAGTGTTGTAACAATGTACAAATGGTTAAAGCACACAAGTTAAAATAAGTAAGCATAAATATGGGTTGTATTTACAATGGTGTTTGTTTTTCACTGGTTGCCCTTTTCTCTCTCTCTCTCTCTCTCTCTCTCTCTGTCTCTCTCTCTCTCTCTCTCTCTCTCTCGCTCTCTCTCTCTCTCTCTCTCTCTCTCTCTCTCTCTCTCTCTCTCTCTCTCTCTCTCTCTCTCAACCTCTCTCTCTCTCTCTCTCTCTCTCTCTCTCTCTCTCTCTCTCTCTCTCAACCTCTCTCTCTCTCTCTCTCTCTCTCTCTCTCTCTCTGTCTCTCTCTCTCTCTCTGTCTCTCTCTCTCTCTCTGTCTCTCTCTCTCTCTCTCTCTCTCTCTCTCTGTCTCTCTCTCTCTCTCTGTCTCTTTCTCTCTCTCTCTCTCTCTCTCTCTCTCTCTCTCTCTCTCTCTCTCTCTCTCTCTCTCTCTCTGTCTCTCTCTGTCTCTCTGTCTCTCTCTCTCATTCTCTCTCTCTGTCTTTTCCTTCTGTTCTACAGTCTTGTAATCCTGCTGGGAAACTGTACTGTGTTTTCCCTTTTGGTGTTTTCATGGGGGAATTCAGCTATGTTGTTGGTAAATCACATGGTTGCACTGCATCATATTTGTTTAATGATTTTATCTCAACAACAATTGTACGTTATAAATAATTACAGTAGCCTTCACGGTGTAATATTATGAATATGTAAGAGCTCAGTTGCACATTTTCTAGTGGAAAACCAAGTGTTATTTCCATTGATTGGACCTTTAGTCTTAGTGGGAAAGTTAGAAACGCTCAGTGCTTTGCCAAAATACTCTGGTGCAGTGCTACACACTCAACCCAGTGTCTGAGTGGACCATCGAGATAAGCGCTCTCTTTACCTTAATGAGTATATGTGTACTTGTTTCAGGCTTCCTCTCTATCACAACTCCTCGTAGAGAACCACTGGGGGTAATATTTTTAGATTTGAGTGGCCCATGGAGATAAGCACACTCTTTTTCTTGTACATTATTTAAAAACATTTGGTTTAGCCTTTTAGTTAACTAGGCAAGTCAGTTTAAGAACAAATTCTTATTTACAATGAAGGCCTACACCGGCCAAACCTGGTACGATGCTGGGTCAATTGTGCGCCGCCCTATGGGACTCCCAATCACGGCCGGTTGTGATACAGCCTGGATTCGAACCAGGGTGTCTGTAGTGACTGAGATTCAGTGCCATAGACCGAGAGCCACCCAGGAGCCCATATGTGTTCTTGTTTTAGGCTTCCTCTCTATCGTCTATCGCAACTCCTCATAGAGAACCACTGGGGGTAATATTTTTAGACTTCAGTGAACCATTTGATTTAGTGGATCATGAAATATTTTTGTCAAAATGATTGCATTATGGGTTTGAGGAGGCAGCATTGAATTGGGTACAGTCATATCTAACTGACAGTATATTTTCTTCCCCTTATGCTTTAAATTGTGGAATACCGCAGGGCAGCTGCCTTGGGCCACTTCTTTACTTAATATATACTAACGACCTTCCCTATGCCTTAGTTGAAACTGAAGCTACTATACTTACAGATTATGCTACAATTTATACAGAAAGACAATCGGTTCAACAGGTACAGCAAGCTTTACAAGTAGATCTGGGAAATATCAGGGAGTGGGTTTGCCAGAACAAACTTGTTTTGAACATGAAGAAAACCAAGGTTATGTTGGTCTGTTCCACCAGGAAAAGGCCAACACAACATGGGATGCAGATAAGTATGAGGGGGGGAGTACAAATTGAGGAAGTGGCAGAAACCAAACTACTAGGGCTGCAGCTCGACAACTGCTTATCATGCTCGTCTCAAATAAATAATCTCTGTTAAAAAAAAAAAACATTAAAACTGCATGCATGATCAGAAGGATAGCTAAATATTTAGCCGGGAAAGATTCTTAAGTTAACAACGCATGCATTAATTGGGAGTCAGGTGATCAGCCTACTCTCATCAGAGAGGCCTTTATTAATTGGGAGTCAGGTGATCAGCCTACTCTCATCAGAGAGGTCTTTATTAATTGGGAGTCAGGTGATCAGCCTACTCTCATCAGAGAGGTCTTTATTAATTGGGAGTCAGGTGATCAGCCTACTCTCATCAGAGAGGTCTTTATTAATTGGGAGTCAGGTGATCAGCCTCCTCTCATCAGAGAGGTCTTTATTAATTGGGAGTCAGGTGATCAGCCTCCTCTCATCAGAGAGGTCTTTATTAATTGGGAGTCAGGTGAACAGCCTACTCTCATCAGAGAGGTCTTTATTAATTGGGAGTCAGGTGATCTACAGTGGTCTGGAGAAATGCAACAGCAAGTGACATTAGGAAGCTGCAGAATGCACAGAACAAAGCAGCAGAGATTGTTTTAAGGTGGAGATATGGTTCTTCTGTTGCAGTCATACACAATGCTCTTGGGTGGTCATTAATCAACAAGGACATTGAAAGAACATGCTTATTTTATTTTACGATGTACACCATTTAAAACGGCCAAATAGTATTCAGTAGGTAAGCAACAGACATTCAGTCAATACTAGAAATAGATTGTCCACCATCGATGTGTCATCCAGACAGAAAAGAGAAATAGGCAACAACAAAATAACATTTTCATTCAGAGTAATAAAGAAATTAAATAATTTATCTGAGCAAACCAGAAACTTTTCAATATATAAATTCAAACTATACTTTAAAATCATTTTAATATAATACACTAGAAGGTTGTGCAGGACTATGGTAGATGAAGGAATCATTGACTCCACTAGGGAAAACCAATGGCCATACCTCCAAGTGAGGACCGGGTGATTTCTCCACTATAGCTTCACAAGACGTATTTGTACTGTCTCAACCCCTAAATCCAGTCACTGTTGGTGGGCTTCTTACGTCCTGTCTCAACCCCTAAACCCAGGGACTGTGGGTGGGTTGCCTACGTCCTGTCTCAACCCCTAATCCCAGTGTCTGTTGGTGGGCTGCTTACGTCCTGTCTCAACCCCTAATCCCAGTGTCTGTTGGTGGGCTGCTTACGTCCTGTCTCAACCCCTTAGCCCAGTCCCTGTTGGTGGGTTGCCTACGTCCTGTCTCAACCCCTAATCCCAGTGTCTGTTGGTGGGCTGTTTACGTCCTGTCTCAACCCCTAATCCCAGTGTCTGTTGGTGGGCTGCTTACGTCCTGTATCAACCCCTAATCCCAGTGTCTGTTGGTGGGCTGCTTACGTCCTGTCTCAACCCCTAAGCCCAGTGTCTGTTGGTGGGCTGCTTACGTCCTGTCTCAACCCCTAATCCCAGTGTCTGTTGGTGGGCTGCTTACGTCCTGTCTCAACCCCTAATCCCAGTGTCTGTTGTTGGGCTGCTTACGTCCTGTCTCAACCCCTAATCCCAGTGTCTGTTGGTGGGCTGCTTACGTCCTGTCTCATCCCCTTAGCCCAGTGTCTGTTGGTGGGCTGCTTACGTCCTGTCTCAACCCCTAAACCCAGTGTCTGTTGGTGGGCTGTTTACGTCCTGTCTCAACCCCTAAACCCAGTGTCTGTTGGTGGGCTGCCTACGTCCTGTCTCAACCCCTAATCCCAGTGTCTGTTGGTGGGCTGCTTACGTCCTGTCTCAACCCCTAAGCCCAGTCACTGTTGGTGGGCTGCTTACATCCTGTCTCAACCCCTAATCCCAGTGTCTGTTGGTGGGCTGTTTACGTCCTGTCTCAACCCCTAATCCCAGTGTCTGTTGGTGGGCTGCTTACGTCCTGTCTCAACCCCTAATCCCAGTGTCTGTTGGTGGGCTGCTTACGTCCTGTCTCAACCCCTAAACCCAGTGTCTGTTGGTGGGCTGTTTACGTCCTGTCTCAACCCCTAATCCCAGTGTCTGTTGTTGGGCTGTTTACGTCCTGTCTCAACCCCTAATCCCAGTGTCTGTTGGTGGGCTGCTTACATCCTGTCTCAACCCCTAATCCCAGTGTCTGTTGGTGGGCTGCTTACGTCCTGTCTCAACCCCTAAGCCCAGTGTCTGTTGGTGGGCTGCTTACGTCCTGTCTCAACCCCTAAACCCAGTGTCTGTTGGTGGGCTGTTTACGTCCTGTCTCAACCCCTAATCCCAGTGTCTGTTGTTGGGCTGTTTACGTCCTGTCTCAACCCCTAATCCCAGTGTCTGTTGGTGGGCTGCTTACGTCCTGTCTCAACCCCTAATCCCAGTGTCTGTTGTTGGGCTGTTTACGTCCTGTCTCAACCCCTAAGCCCAGTGTCTGTTGGTGGGCTGCTTACGTCCTGTCTCAACCCCTAATCCCAGTGTCTGTTGTTGGGCTGTTTACGTCCTGTCTCAACCCCTAAACCCAGTGTCTGTTGTTGGGCTGTTTACGTCCTGTCTCAACCCCTAATCCCAGTGTCTGTTGGTGGGCTGTTTACGTCCTGTCTCAACCCCTAATCCCAGTGTCTGTTGTTGGGCTGTTTACGTCCTGTCTCAACCCCTAATCCCAGTGTCTGTTGTTGGGCTGTTTACGTCCTGTCTCAACCCCTAATCCCAGTGTCTGTTGGTGGGCTGCTTACGTCCTGTCTCATCCAATAGGGAAAACCAATAGACATACCCAGTATATCTAGTTGCTAGTGAAGCTGGGCCATTTATATACCACAGGAGGTTGGTGGCACCTTAACTGGAGAGAGAACAGGCTTGTGGTAAGGACTGGAGCGGAATCAGTAGAATGGTAACAAATACATCAGACACATGGTTTCCATGGTTTCCATGAGTTTAATGCCATTCCATTTGCTCCGTTCCGGCCATTATTATGATCCCTCACTAGCCTCCTGTGTTATATACCACAGCCTTACAAGATGTATGTGTACTGTCTCAACCCCTAAGCCCAGGGACTGTGGATGGCATATATAAAAGCATTACCTTATCCCCAAGGGAAAAACCCGGGGAATGATATAGCTATAGTGAAGCTATAGTGGTATCCACATGGATGTGTACTGTCCTAAGCCTAAGGCTGCATACAGACATTACTTCAAAGGGCTGAGGACAGAAAACAAGTAATGGCAGAATAGCCTCCACTAGGAGAAACCAATGGGCAAATCTGTCTCGAAATACCATAGTAATGCTTGGTGATTTTGTCTACCATTGCTTTACAAGATGCCTGTTTACTGCCCCAAGCCTGAGGCCAAGGACTGTGTAGGAGCTACATAAAGACATTATTTCCTTCCAAAGGCAAAATAAATGGACAGTTATAGCTAAAGTAAAGCAGAGAGATGTCTCTACCCGAGGGCTGACGACAGAAAGCAAGTAATGGCAGCACAGATCGTTGTCTCTTCTAGGGGAAAACCAATGGGCAGCTCCAGCTCCTGACAGTGCAGATGGTTTGTGGGAGTGGTGTTGAGGTCTGGCCAGGATGAATGGCTAAAGCAAGAACCCATGGAGTCTAATTGGACTCAGACCTGGGTTCAAATACTATTTGAAATCATTTCAAATACTTTAGCTGGGCTTGATTGAGCTTGCCTGGCTTAATGGAACTAATAGAAACCTACCTATCTGGCAGGCTAAAGCAAACACCGAAACTATTTGAACGATTTCAAGTAGTGTTTGAACCCATGTGGCGCCATACAGAGGAGGAGGGCCGGTCATAGTCCGTCAGACCTGGTGGTCTATGGGGGTTCAGAGGGATCGATGGGAGGCTGTGGATGCACTGGCTGTTCTTTACCAATTGGCCCAAAGGGAATGTGTATAACTTGAAGATGGCGCCGACAGAGAGGGTCGCCTCGCTCCTTGTCCTTAGGAAACTTTGCAGTATTTCTTTTTTAATATATTATTTTTTACATTGTTAGCCCAGAAAATCTTGTGTTATGTCACAAGCATTTTGCTACACTCGCAATAACATCTGCTAACCATGTGTATGTGACCAATACAATTTGATTTGATTTGAATTGAATACCAACATAACATTACATGTTATCCTGTTGTTTCAATGTCCCCTCTCTCTCTCTCTCTCCATCTCTCTCATTCATATTTTCCCATCATTCGTATTCTCAGAAGGGGTTCTGTCATTAAGCCGTCAGATCATTTCACGTTCGTTTACATGAATGCACCAGGGGTTGTTAATCACGTTCGTTTACATGAATGCACCAGGGGTTGTCAGTGAACACTTAATGAGTATTGCTTTGGGTCAGTATATATATATATATATATATATATATATATATATATATATATATATATATATATATATATATTTCCACACTATGAGGATGGAAAAATACTGTGAAATTTTAAAAAATTATGATAATGCCCTTTTTAGTGTAAGAGCTGTTTGAAAAGACCACCTGAAATTCCAGCTTGTTTGGCTGGGTGGAGTTTTTGGGTGTTAAGTTAATAGACCAATAACAAAGAGAGATTGCCCTCCTCTCGGCCAATGACAGTTAGTTTTCAAGTTACATGTCCCTCCCATTAGGTTCCTCCTCTCTATCAGACCTCTCCCAGAAAAGTCTTAGCAAAATTCTAGCTTGAGCAATTGTATTTAGCTAAGAAGCTATTTTCTTTCTGAAAACAATACAGTAAGGTACTAAATTGTTACCCAGAAATGACTTGATATTGAAATAAAAACAGCTGCATTGGATCTTTTAAGGTTGCTTTCATTTAGGGTGTTCAGTTGGTTTTAACATGACATCATGTATTACGGAGAAAGCACCTTGGGTGAGCACACTTAGTGCACTTGAAACGGGAGCGCTTGTAGGGCGAGGGAGATCAATTCTAATGTTCCCCCACGTATTTCCCAAGGAGCGGGGGCTTTAGAACAGACATCGATAACAACAACATAGAACGGGGGCTTTAGAACAGACATCGATAACAACAACGAGGAACGGGGCTTTAGAACAGACATCGATAACAACAACATGGAACGGGGCTTTAGAACAGACATCGATAACAACAACAAGGAACGGGGATTTAGAACAGACATCGATAACAACAACGAGGAACGGGGCTTTAGAACATACATCGATAACAACAACAAGGAGCTTTAGAACAGACATCGATAACAACAACAAGGAGCTTTAGAACAGACATCGATAACAACAACAAGGAGATTTAGAACAGACATCGATAACAACAACGAGGAACGGGGCTTTAGAACATACATCGATAACAACAACAAGGAGCTTTAGAACAGACATCGATAACAACAACAAGGAGCTTTAGAACAGACATCGATAACAACAACAAGGAGATTTAGAACAGACATCGATAACAACAACGAGGAACGGGGCTTTAGAACAGACATCGATAACAACAACGAGGAACGGGGCTTTAGAACAGACATCGATAACAACAACGAGGAACGGGGCTTTAGAACAGACATCGATAACAACAACAAGGAGCTTTAGAACAGACATCGATAACAACAACAAGGGGCTTTAGAACAGACATCGATAACAACAACAAGGAGCTTTAGAACAGACATCGATAACAACAACACATTTTTATTAATGGCTACCACTACCCTCACAAAAACCTCTGACAAAAAGCACTCATGGCACTCCCCCTCTCATTCCTTCTTTCTCTCTCTCTCTCTCTCTCTCTCTCTCTCTCTCTCTCTCTCTCTCTTTCCCTCTCCTTACTCTCTACACTTTTATCTAATGCTCTCCCTCATCACCTCTCTCCCTTCATCCCCTCTCTCTCTCTCCCTTCACCTCTCTCTCCCTTCACCTCTCTCTCCCTTCACCCCTCTCTCTCCCTCCCTCCCTCCCCTCTCTCTCCCTCCCTCCCCTCTCTCTCCCTCCCTCCCTCCCCTCTCTCTCCCTCCATCACCTCTCCCTCCCTCCCTCCCCTCTCTCTCCCTCCATCCCCTCTTTCTCCCCCCATCACCTCTCCCTCCTCCCTCCTCTTTATATCCCACGATACAGACTCTATAAGACTCAGTCATATTATCAGACCCAGACTAGACAGATATCTTTTAAAGAAAGGGTCATTTACAGTGCAGGTCACAGTGGTCCAGGAAATGAATTCATTTGCATTTGTCCTGAAGGTAACTCACAAGAACCTATGGTATGTTCTGCTTGCCATATACATTTTGGTATAATTGGGGTTGAAATATAATGTATATAACTCTTGAGGTTTTAACATAACTCTCCTCATTATCCAGTTGGTTGGTATGATAATGCTTTCAGAGAAACAACAAAAGGTTATCCACATCAGACCAAAGCACTGGAGTCTAGCCTTAGACAGACAATCTCAGTAACCTGGCTGTGATTACCTGTGTCTGGTTAAAAGGCAGGTACCTTTTGAAAGCCAGGTTACAGTCCTGACCTAGTTCTGTTTTTCTGCATCCTGTATCTACAATCCTATATTTACCATCCTGTCCTGTATCTACCATCCTGTATTTACCATCCTGTATCTACCATCCTGTATTTACCATCCTGTATTTACCATCCTGTATCTACCATCCTGTATTTACCATCCTGTATTTACCATCCTGTATTTACCATTCTATATTTACCATCCAATATTTACCATCCTGTATCTACCATCCTGTATTTACCATTCTATATTTACCATCCTGTATCTACCATCCAATATTTACCATCCTGTATCTACCATCCTGTATCTACCATCCTGTATCTACCATCCTGTATCTACCATCCAATATTTACCATCCTGTATCTACCATCCAATATTTACCATCCTGTATCTACCATCCTGTATCTACCATCCTGTATTTTCCATCCTGTATTTACCATTCTATATTTACCATCCTGTATCTACCATCCAATATTTACCATCCTGTATCTACCATCCTGTATTTACCATCCTATATCTACTATCCTGTATTTTCCATCCTGTATTTACCATCCTGTATTTTCCATCCTGTATTTACCATCCTGTCCTGTATTTACCATCCTGTATTTACCATCCTGTATCTACCATCCTGTATCTACCATCCTGTATTTACCATCCTGTATCTACCATCCTGTATTTACCATCCTGTATTTTACATCCTGTATTTACCATCCTATATCTACTATCCTGTATTTTCCATCCTGTATTTACCATCCTGTATTTTCCATCCTGTATTTACCATCCTGTATTTACCATCCTGTCTTGTATCTACCATCCTGTATCTACCATCCTGTATTTACCATCCTGTATTTTCCATCCTGTATTTACCATCCTGTATTTACCATCCTGTCCTGTATCTACCATCCTGTATTTACCATCCTGTATCTACCATCCTGTATCTACCATCCTGTATTTACCATCCTGTATTTACCATCCTGTATTTACCATCCTGTATTTACAATCCTGTATCGACCATCCTGTATCTACCATCCTGTATTTACCATCCTGTATTTACCATCCTGTATCTACCATCCTGTATTTACCATCCTGTATTTTCCATCCTGTATTTACCATTCTATATTTACCATCCTGTATCTACCATCCAATATTTACCATCCTGTATCTACCATCCTGTATTTACCATTCTGTATCTACCATCCTGTATTTTCCATCCTGTATCTACCATCCTGTATTTACCATCCTGTATCTACCATCCTGTATTTACCATCCTGTATTTTACATCCTGTATTTACCATCCTATATCTACTATCCTGTATTTTCCATCCTGTATTTACCATCCTGTATTTTCCATCCTGTATTTACCATCCTGTATTTACCATCCTGTCTTGTATCTACCATCCTGTATCTACCATCCTGTATTTACCATCCTGTATTTTCCATCCTGTATTTACCATCCTGTATCTACCGTCCTGTATCTACCATCCTGTATTTACCATTCTATATTTACCATCCTATATTTACCATCCTGTCCTGTATCTACCATCCTGTATTTACCATCCTGTATCTACCATCCTGTATTTACCATCCTGTCCTGTATCTACCATCCTGTATTTACCATCCTGTATCTACCATCCTGTATCTACCATCCTGTATTTACCATCCTGTATTTACCATCCTGTATTTACCATCCTGTATTTACAATCCTGTATCGACCATCCTGTATCTACCATCCTGTATTTACCATCCTGTATCTACCATCCTGTATTTACCATCCTGTATCTACCATCCTGTATCTACCATCCTGTATTTACCATCCTGTATTTACCATCCTGTATTTACCATCCTGTATCTACCATCCTGTATCTACCATCCTGTATTTACCATCCTGTATCTACCATCCTGTATCTACCATCCTGTATTTACCATCCTGTCCTGTATTTACCATCCTGTATTTACCATCCTGTATCTACCATCCTGTATCTACCATCCTATATTTACCATCCTGTATTTACCATCCTGTATTTACCATCCTGTCCTGTATCTACCATCCTGTATTTACCATCCTGTATCTACCATCCTGTATTTACCATCCTGTATCTACCATCCTGTATCTACCATCCTGTATTTACCATCCTGTCCTGTATTTACCATCCTGTATTTACCATCCTGTATTTACCATCCTGTATTTACCATCCTGTATCTACCATCCTGTATTTACCATCCTGTATCTACCATCCTGTATTTACCATCCTGTATTTACCATCCTGTATTTACCATCCTGTATTTACCATCCTGTATCTACCATCCTGTATTTACCATCCTGTATTTACCATCCTGTCCTGTATCTACCATCCTGTATTTACCATCCTGTATTTACCATCCTGTATCTACCATCCTGTATTTACCATCTTATATTTACCATCCTGTATTTACCATCCTGTATTTACCATCCTGTATTTACCATCCTGTATTTACCATCCTGTATTTACCATCCTGTATCTACCATCCTGTATCTACCATCCTGTATTTACCATCCTGTATCTACCATCCTGTATTTACCATCCTGTATTTACCATCCTGTATTTACCATCCTGTCCTCTCTCTCTCTCTCTCTCTGCCATTAATGCATCCTTGTGTTCCAAATACCCTATGTTCCACCCCATCTGTCTGGGAGACTGTCTCTGCCTCTCAGCGTGGTTCATCTGTGAGGGTCAGATTTTGTTCAAAGAAGGACTTTAAGGACTCTACATCTCCACTACCGTTACTCAGATGCCCAATGTTCCACCATGTCTGTCTGCAGCCGTCACTGCATTAATGAGCCCAGACCTGGTATGACTCCTCTGCTACGGCGTGGTTCAGCATAAAAGGCTAGGCCTTTGTTCAAAGAGCGCTCCAACTCCTCTATGTCTTTCCGCTAGATCTCCCTCCCTCTGAGCTCCATTAGAAAAGGTCTGAGACTTCACAGAATGGTGTAAATTACCTGGTTCCATCAGGACATCTGATCCTCTATATAGGCTGTGATCATAGTGAGATATGTAGTGTAGGATCTCTTCTTTATGTGTTACTAGGGTTATTCGAGAATATATATCTTAGTGACAATGGGATTTCTGCTTTGTGACATCCCAGCTAACAACAAACGTTCCCAAAACTTGAGAGAATGTTCCCGTAAGAGTCTCATTAGGTCATTAACTAACGTTTTCATATGGATGTTCCTGTGATTGTTGCACCTACAAACTTAGACAATCCATAATGTTTTGGGGTCCAATGGTCCTTTTATGGAGATAATAGTGTTAAGATGGAGATAATAGTGTTAAGATGGAGATAATGGAGATAATAGTGTTAAGATGGAGATAATGGAGATAATATTGTTAAGATGGAGATAATGGAGATAATAGTGTTAAGATTGAGATAATGGAGATAATAGTGTTAAGGTGGAGATAATGGAGATAATAGTGTTAAGGTGGAGATAATGGAGATAATGGTGTTAAGATGGAGATAATGGAGATAATAGTGTGAAGATGGAGATAATGGTGTTAAGATGGAGATAGTAGTGTTTTAATCCGACGTCTAGGTTTTGAGATAACGTCAGGTGAGCGCAGAAAATACTCTGAAAACTCAATTACTAAAAACCCTGTTTAAAACAAATCCGGTATGTGGTTCTCTGTAACGTCCGGACGCCTCATGACGAGAGGCCTTGTGTACCTCCAATCAAATTGATTTGCGATATTGTCATATTGGCTTAGATATGACGGTAGGGAGATTTTGAATTGAACATTGTGCTTCAACCAATGCCATAATATCGACCCCAACAATAATTCAACGACTGGCACAAACTGTCCGAGCTCTTCTCATCTCAACTCTGTAGTCTATTCAGCTACTGGCACAAACTGTCCGAGCTCCATGCTGGGCAGTGTAGGGCTCAGAGATGAGGGTAATCTTCCACGGTGACATCTGAAGCCTGTATGGCGCAGCTGGTAGATGCCAGGGTTGTGGGTTCAGTCCCCACAGGGGATCAGGATGGAGAAAAGAAAAGTAGTAAATGTATGAACTCACTACTGTAAGTTTGCTTTGGATAAGAGTGTCTGCTAAATTACTGATATGTAATTAACAACCAAATGAGAAGAAGATGTAGGATTCTACAGCTAAACGCTTACAAACGCTGTGTTGTCGATCTTGTCACTTATCCCCCAGGCAAACTGTAGGAAACAACCATCTGTATGTACAAGATGTGACTGGACTTGAGATGAATTGTGAATGTAACGATGCCACATGCCTGTACACCACAACAACACCAGCTCATAATGTATACTGAGATGAATTGTGAATGTAACGAGGCCACATGCCTGTACACCACAACAACCCCAGCTCATAATGTATACTGAGATGAATTGTGACTTTGTAATGTCTGGACCAAAAACAGTCTGTGTTCCATTAGCAGTCCATCCCCTTATTGTAACAGATAATAGTGTTTGTTTTCCAAATGGCACCCTATTTATAGTGCACTACTTTTGACCAGAGCCTTATGGTGTCCCTGTGGGCCCTGGTCAAAAGTAGTGTACTATACGGGGAATAGGGTTTCATTTGGTATTGGGACGCAGCCCCGTATCTGCACTCATCCAGGCCTAATGTAATTCCCTTCTCCATACCCCTTTGGCATGGCTTTAATTGGGATAGAATGAGATAATGAGATTGTGTCCAGACCACACCACTGGCCCAGGACCAAAGGGGGGAAGATAAAAAAATACTCCAAATATCATGATAGGCCATGAAACTGGCCTGATGCTGGGTGACTCTCCCCGTAACGTAGGCATAATGGTTGGTCCCATTCTCTCTGGCCATCACCATGCAGTGACCTTGTCTGTCAGCGACTGTTGGTCATGAGATTGCAGGCTAGGATGTGTCCAAGTGGCACCCTATTCCCTTTATAGTGCACTGCTTTTGACCAGGGCCCATAGGGATTAAGGTGCCATTTGACAAGGGCCCATATGGATTAGGGTGCCATTTGACTAGGGCCTAGGGAATAGGGTGCCATTTGACTAGGGCCTAGGAAATAGGGTGCCATTTGACTAGGGCCTAGGGAATAGGGTGCCATTTGACCAGGGCCTAGGGAATAGGGTGCCATTTGACCAGGGCCTAGGGAATATGGTGCCATTGGCATGTATCACAGGTCAGCTCTGTTTGTTTGTCTCTCTCATGGCGGCAATAAAGATTTTCTGGATTGATTATTACCCAGGGAGCCATTGGCCATGTATTCACCCTGCACTATCTTCATCTGATTCCTTAGTCTTCCTCGGTCTTCTTCAAGCTAGCTCTGTCTTCCTCTGTCTTGCTCTAGCTGGCTCTGTCTTCCTCTGTCTTGTTCTAGCTGGCCCTGTCTTCCTCAAGCTAGCTCTGTCTACCTCTGTCTTGTTCTAGCTGGCCCTGTCTTCCTCTGTCTTGTTCTAGCTGGCCCTGTCTCCCTCAAGCTAGCTCTGTCTACCTCTGTCTTGTTCTAGCTGGCCCTGTCTTCTTCAAGCTAGCTCTGTCTTCCTCTGTTTTCCTCTAGCTGGTTCTGTCTTCCTCTGTCTTCCTCCAGCTGGCTCTGTCTTCCTCTAGCTGGCTCTGTCTTCCTCTAGCTGGCTCTGTCTTCCTCTAGCTGGCTCTGTCTTCCTCTAGCTGGCTCTGTCTTCCTCTAGCTGGTTCGGTCTTCCTCTGTCTTCCTCCAGCTGGCTCTGTCTTCCTCTAGCTGGCTCTGTCTTCCTCTAGCTGGCTCTGTCTTCCTCTAGCTGGCTCTGTCTTCCTCTAGCTGGTTCGGTCTTCCTCTGTCTTCCTCTAGCTGGCTCTGTCTTCCTCGGTCTTCCTATAGCTGACTCTGTCTTTCTCTAAATGGCTCTGTCTTCCTCTTTCTTCCTCTCGCTGGCTCTGTCTTCCTCTTTCTTCCTCTCGCTGGCTCTGTCTTCCTCTTTCTTCCTCTTGCTGGCTCTGTCTTCCTTTAGCTGGCTCTGTCTTCCTTTAGCTGGCTCTGTCTTCCTTTAGCTGGCTCTGTCTTCCTTTAGCTGGCTCTGTCTTCCTCTTTCTTCCTCTTGCTGGCTCTGTCTTCCTTTAGCTGGCTCTGTCTTCCTTTAGCTGGCTCTGTCTTCCTCTAGCTGGCTCTGTCTTCCTTTAGCTGGCTCTGTCTTCCTTTAGCTGGCTCTGTCTTCCTCTTTCTTCCTCTTGCTGGCTCTGTCTTCCTTTAGCTGGCTCTGTCTTCCTCTTTCTTCCTCTTGCTGGCTCTGTCTTCCTTTAGCTGGCTCTGTCTTCCTTTAGCTGGCTCTGTCTTCCTTTAGCTGGCTCTGTCTTCCTTTAGCTGGCTCTGTCATCCTCTAGCTGGCTCTGTCTTCCTTTAGCTGGCTCTGTCTTCCTTTAGCTGGCTCTGTCTTCCTCTAGCTGGCTCTGTCTTCCTTTAGCTGGCTCTGTCTTCCTTTAGCTGGCTCTGTCTTCCTCTTTCTTCCTCTCGCTGGCTCTGTCTTCCTTTAGCTGGCTCTGTCTTCCTCTTTCTTCCTCTAGCTGGCTCTGTCTTCCTTTAGCTGGCTCTGTCTTCCTCTTTCTTCCTCTCGCTGGCTCTGTCTTCCTTTAGCTGGCTCTGTCTTCCTCTAGCTGACTCTGTCTTCCTTTTTCTTCCTCTCGCTGGCTCTGTCATCCTCTAGCTGGCTCTGTCATCCTCTAGCTGGCTCTGTCTTCCTTTAGCTGACTCTGTCTTCCTTTAGCTGGCTCTGTCTTCCTCTAGCTGGCTCTGTCTTCCTCTAGCTGGCTCTGTCTTCCTTTAGCTGGCTCTGTCTTCCTCTTTCTTCCTCTCGCTGGCTCTGTCTTCCTTTAGCTGGCTCTGTCTTCCTCTTTCTTCCTCTCGCTGGCTCTGTCTTCCTCTTTCTTCCTCTCGCTGGCTCTGTCTTCCTTTAGCTGGCTCTGTCTTCCTCTAGCTGGCTCTGTCTTCCTTTTTCTTCCTCTCGCTGGCTCTGTCATCCTCTAGCTGGCTCTGTCTTCCTCTAGCTGGCTCTGTCATCCTCTAGCTGGCTCTGTCTTTGTCTGTCTTCCTCTAGCTGGCTCTGTCTGGCTCTGTCTTCCTTCAGCTGGCTCTGTCTTCCTCTAGCTGGCTCTGTCTTCCTCTAGCTGGCTCTGTTTTTGTCTGTCTTCCTCTAGCTGGCTCTGTCTGGCTCTGTCTTCCTTCAGCTGGCTCTGTCTTCCTTTAGCTGACTCTGTCTTCCTTTAGCTGGCTCTGTCTTCCTTTAGCTGGCTCTGTCTTCCTTTAGCTGGCTCTGTCTTCCTTTTTCTTCCTCTCGCTGGCTCTGTCATCCTCTAGCTGGCTCTGTCTTCATCTGTCTTTGTCTGTCTTCCTCTAGCTGGCTCTGTCTTCCTTCAGCTGGCTCTGTCATCCTCTAGCTGGCTCTGTCTTCGTCTGTCTTTGTCTGTCATCCTCTAGCTGGCTCTGTCTTCCTTTAGCTGGCTCTGTCATCCTCTAGCTGGCTCTGTCTTCCTTTTTCTTCCTCTCGCTGGCTCTGTCATCCTCTAGCTGGCTCTGTCTTCGTCTGTCTTTGTCTGTCATCCTCTAGCTGGCTCTGTCTTCCTTTAGCTGGCTCTGTCATCCTCTAGCTGGCTCTGTCTTCCTTTAGCTGGCTCTGTCTTCCTTTTTCTTCCTCTCGCTGGCTCTGTCATCCTCTAGCTGGCTCTGTCTTCGTCTGTCTTCGTCTGTCTTCCTCTAGCTGGCTCTGTCTTCCTTCAGCTGGCTCTGTCTTCCTCTCGCTGGCTCTGTCTTCCTCTCACTGGCTCTCTGCCAACTAACAAGGAGGACGGAACTCAACAAACTTTGAGAACTATTTCCCCCTCCCTGGTTGCTACGGGAGCACATCACTTCCTTAAGCCATCACCTCTCCCTTTCTTCACTTCATCCTTCTCTGCCTCTCTCCTCCCTCTCTTTCTATCTCTGGCAGGGTTAAAGTAAAGCAGCAGTGGGGTGTAGGGATTCCAAGCCTGAACAAATCTCTGGATCTTGGCCTTAGTTATTTCCGGGAGAAAGGTTTGTCTTCCTCTCCTCCTCCTCCTCCTCCTCCTCCTCCTCCTCCTCCTCCTCCTCCTCCTCCTCCTCCTCCTCTTTCTCCTCCTTCCGTGCCCCCGTCTCCCTTGAGATTCCCTAGCAGAAGGCCCATATCCCAGAATCCCCAGCTCAGAAACAACAGGTGAGTCGGTTGGGTAATCCCTAAACTTCACCCCAAGATCTGGCTGTTGGACGAGACGGTCCCCCCCCACAAATGGTGTCCTATTTCCTCTAGTTCCCTATGGTCCCTGGTTAAAAGTAGTTCCCTATTGGTCCCTGGTTAAAAGTAGTTCCCTATTGGTCCCTGGTTAAAAGTAGTTCCCTATGGTCCCTGGGTAAAGTAGAGCACGATGGTCCCTGGTTAAAAGTAGTTCCCTATTGGTCCCTGGTTAAAAGTAGTTCCCTATTGCTCCTGGTTAAAAGTAGTTCCCTATTGGTCCCTGGTTAAAAGTAGTTCCCTATTGCTCCTGGTTAAAAGTAGTTCCCTATGGTCCCTGGTTAAAAGTAGTTCCCTATTGCTCCTGGTTAAAGGTAGTTCCCTATTGGTCCCTGGTTAAAAGTAGTTCCCTATTGGTCCCTGGTTAAAAGTAGTTCCCTATTGGTCCCTGGTTAAAAGTAGTTCCCTATTGGTCCCTGGTTAAAAGTAGAGCACTATGAAGGGAATGGCGTGCCATTTGGGATGCAATCTATAATCCATCTCTTCTTCTTGTGATTGTGGACAAGGACTCCTCTCTAGATCCTTCTCTACAGTTAGTCTGAAATGTTCTGTACTCCATGGTGTTACCAAGACTACACTGGAGTACAAGTAGATGTTGCAAATGTCTAGAAAAGTTTTTTTAATTTTAAAGTTATGGACACTGAGGGAATTGTCTTCCGTGTTTCTCAAGGTCATTGTTGCATTATCAGACCAATTAAACCAATTTAAGTGATGATTCCTGTCTTCTACTCCAGTGCCCACACAGATCCTTTAGAAGGATTGGCTCAGTGTTCAGCGATGCGTCACAGTAGCCCGAGAAGTCTGGGTAACTTCTATACCCCATGTGGCTCACTAACACGGTTAAAAAGTAGAAAATAAATCGGAAATATGGTATTAGGGTAATTCTGTTATTTCTATCTAAGTGGGTTCTTCACATTGTTATTGGATGAGCTGAGTCCCCCCCTCCTTACTATGTAAGCACTATAAATCCAATTAATAAATAAAAAAATCAACGAAGGGCCTTCTCTATTCTCTGATAGTATTTTGGTATTAGCGCTGTTGTTATTGGCTGTGTTGTTGGCCGTGTCATTGGCTGTGTTGTTGGCTGTGTTGTTGGCCGTGTTGTTGGCCGTGTCATTGGCTGTGTTGTTGGCCGTTTCATTGGCTGTGTTGTTGGCCGTGTCATTGGCTGTGTTGTTGGCCGTGTCATTGGCTGTGTTGTTGGCCGTTTCATTGGCTGTGTTGTTGGCCGTTTCATTGGCTGTGTTGTTGGCCGTGTCATTGGCTGTGTTGTTGGCCGTGTCATTGGCTGTGTTGTTGGCCGTTTCATTGGCTGTGTTGTTGGCCGTGTCATTGGCTGTGTTGTTGGCCGTGTCATTGGCTGTGTTGTTGGCCGTGTCATTGGCTGTGTTGTTTTATGCTATCCTTTGTTCAGGGTCCAACAGCTCCATGTAAACAGATGTGTTTCAGAGAAGAACCAGGTGTTGTCTGATGCTGAGAGCTCTGGTCCTGCCAACACTGCTAGGTGCCAACACTACTAGGTGCCAACACTACTAGGTGCCAACACTACTAGGTGCCAACACTACTAGGTGCCAACACTACTAGGTGCCAACACTACTGAGTGCGTTCAAAATGGCATCCTATTCCCTATATAGTGCACTACTTTCGACCAGAGCCGTACACACAGAGTGAGAGGCCTGCCAACTCTTCTGGGCGGCTGATACCGACTATCAGAGTCTGTTTGAGAAGCTTAGTCCTTTGAGCCAGCGGGAGGGGGAAGGGAGGGAGAAACCATTACTGAGGGCAATGCCCTGTCCTGAGTCTTACCAAAGTAGAGAGTGGATGGAGAAGATAGGAATGAAGAGAGGATAGGGAGGGAGGGAGAGAGAGAGTAAAGGAGTGATGTTACAGAGGGATATCCTTGGCTAGACTCCCTGTGTTGTGGTATTGCCTATGCCTCCTTCCCAAATGGCATTCTATTTCCTGGTCAAAGGTAGTGCACTATATAGGGAATACTAGGGGGCCATTTGGTACGCACGTTTAAATGGGGTTTGCCGCTGTGTTGTCAACGTGGTGGTATTGTGTGAGCGGCGGTGCCTATGTTGTCAACGTGGTGGTATTGTGTTGTCAACGTGATGGTATTGTGTTGTCAACGTGATGGTATTGTGTTGTCAACGTGATGGTATTGTGTTGTCAACGTGATGGTATTGTGTGAGTGGCGGTGCTTGTGTTGTCAACGTGGTGGTATTGTGTTGTCAACGTGGTGGTATTGTGTTGTCAACGTGGTGGTATTGTGTGAGTGGCGGTGCTTGTGTTGTCAACGTCGTGGTATTGTGTGAGCGGCGTGGCTTGTGTTGTCAACGTCGTGGTATTGTGTTGTCAACGTGGTGGTATTGTGTGAGCGGCGGTGCTTGTGTTGTCAACGTCATGGTATTGTGTTGTCAACGTGGTGGTATTGTGTTGTCAACGTGATGGTATTGTGTTGTCAACGTGGTGGTATTGTGTTGTCAACGTGATGGTATTGTGTTGTCAACGTGGTGGTATTGTGTTGTCAACGTGGTGGTATTGTGTTGTCAACGTGGTGGTATTGTGTTGTCAACGTGGTGGTATTGTGTTGTCAACGTGATGGTATTGTGTTGTCAACGTGGTGGTATTGTGTGAGCGGTGGTGCTTGTGTTGTCAACGTCGTGGTATTGTGTGAGCGGTGGTGCTTGTGTTGTCAACGTGGTGGTATTGTGTGAGCGGCAGTGCTTGTGTTGTCAACGTGGTGGTATTGTGTGAGCGGTGGTGCTTGTGTTGTCAACGTGGTGGTATTGTGTGAGCGGTGGTGCTTGTGTTGTCAACGTGGTGGTATTGTGTTGTCAACGTGGTGGTATTGTGTTGTCAACGTGGTGGTATTGTGTGAGTGGCGGTGCTTGTGTTGTCAACGTGGTGGTATTGTGTTGTCAACGTGGTGGTATTGTGTTGTCAACGTGGTGGTATTGTGTGAGTGGCGGTGCTTGTGTTGTCAACGTGGTGGTATTGTGTTGTCAACGTGGTGGTATTGTGTTGTCAACGTGGTGGTATTGTGTGAGTGGCGGTGCTTGTGTTGTCAACGTGATGGTATTGTGTTGTCAACGTGATGATATTGTGTTGTCAACGTGGTGGTATTGTGTGAGTGGCGGTGCTTGTGTTGTCAACGTGGTGGTATTGTGTGAGCAGCGGTGCTTGTGTTGTCAACGTGGTGGTATTGTGTTGTCAACGTGGTGGTATTGTGTGAGTGGCGGTGCTTGTGTTGTCAACGTCGTGGTATTGTGTGAGCAGCGGTGCTTGTGTTGTAGTGTCAGTGTCTAGGGGGATCTATGTGTGGTGGGGTACAGCTGGTCGCCTGTTGAGCTCCACAGGGCTGTGTCATTAGAGAACACTGAGATAACAGGGAACTAAATTGTTTAGGGAGGGAAATGGTGTCTCTGAGGTAAAGCACAGCAAGGGAAAGCGTATCAGCTCACTATCCTCTAACTCTGCCTACTAGGGAGTTCATACAAACTTTCATATCCTACCATTCTGATAGATTGGAGAATGGTAGAAAATGTGGTTGTACTGTTCAGAATTTGGTTGTTATTCCATTGGTTACCTCGAGGCAGATGCCCCAGGGGCAGAGTGGCCCACACTCATTGAATATGGCCCTTTTAAATGTTAAATGAGCAATCACTAGTAAAAACCTTTCTTGTGAATGACCTCATTACTGAGGGGCAAAGTTGATTGGATGTTTTTCACTGAGTCATGGCTGTCATCAGACTGTAGTGCCGATCTTATTGAAGCTTATCCCAGATTAGAGCTTTTCATAACCTATCAGAAAAGGGAAAGGGGGTTGGTGGGACAGCCTCTATTTTTACTAATGCTCTCAGAGGTAAGAACATTTCACTTGGCGACGTTGGGTCTTCTGAGCATCATGCTGTACTGTTTAAATGTCAGCCACCAGTGCTGGCCATAACCCTGTATAGGCCACCAAAGCAATGCCCCACTTTCTTTACTGATTTCTCTGAACTATTGTCTATTGTCCTTGAGAACTATGATAAACTCATTGTGTTGGGTGATTTTAATATTCATGTTGACAAGGTGACGGACTCCAAGGCCATTGAATTTATGAATCTTTTGAGCTCATTGGACTTCATCCAACATGTTACTGGGCCCACCCATAACCGTGGCCACACTCTGGACCTGGTTATTACCAAGGGGCTTTCTACTGGGCCCACCCATAACCACAACCATACTCTGGACCTGGTTATTACCAAGGGGCTTTCTACTGGGCCCACCCATAACCACAGCCATACTCTGGACCTGGTTATTACCAAGGGGCTTTCTACTGGGCCCACCCGTAACCACAGCCATTCTCTGGACCTGGTTATTACCAAGGGGCTTTCTACTGGGCCCACCCATAACCACAACCATACTCTAGACCTGGTTATTACCAAGGGGCTTTCTACTGGGCCCACCCGTAACCACAGCCATTCTCTGGACCTGGTTATTACCAAGGGGCTTTCTACTGGGCCCACCCATAACCACAACCATACTCTGGACCTGGTTATTACCAAGGGGCTTTCTACTGGGCCCACCCGTAACCACAGCCATACTCTGGACCTGGTTATTACCAAGGGGCTTTCTACTGGGACCACCCATAACCACAGCCATTCTCTGGACCTGGTTATTACCAAGGGGCTTTCTATTGATATATCCTCTATTGTTGATGTTGCTTTATCTGATCACCACTGTGGTTGTTTTACTACCTTGTTGCCTAAAGCACAGGGTAATACTGAACCCATTATTAAGAAACACTATCCTACCTCTGAAGTTGCTACACATTTTATTGGGTGTATGAACACTACACCATCACAGAAGGCAGAATTGCACAGGAGGCAGAAGGCAGCATTGCACAGGAGGCAGAAGGCAGCATTGCACAGGAGGCAGAAGGCAGCATTGCACAGGAGGCAGAAGGCAGAATTGCACAGGAGGCAGAAGGCAGAATTGCACAGGAGGCAGAAGGTAGCATTGCACAGGAGGCAGAAGGCAGAATTGCACAGGAGGCAGAAGGCAGCATTGCACAGGAGGCAGAAGGCAGCATTGCACAGGAGGCAGAAGGCAGCATTGCACAGGAGGCAGAAGGCAGCATTGCACAGGAGGCAGAAGGCAGAATTGCACAGGAGGCAGAAGGTAGCATTGCACAGGAGGCAGAAGGCAGAATTGCACAGGAGGCAGAAGGCAGCATTGCACAGGAGGCAGAAGGCAGCATTGCACAGGAGGCAGAAGGCAGCATTGCACAGGAGGCAGGAGGCAGCATTGCACAGGAGGCAGGAGGCAGCATTGCACAGGAGGCAGAAGGTAGCATTGCACAGGAGGCAGAAGGCAGAATTGCACAGGAGGCAGAAGGCAGAATTGCACAGGAGGCAGAAGGTAGCATTGCACAGGAGGCAGAAGGTAGCATTGCACAGGAGGCAGAAGGCAGAACTGCACAGGAGGCAGAAGGTAGCATTGCACAGGAGGCAGAAGGTAGCATTGCACAGGAGGCAGAAGGCAGAATTGCACAGGAGGCAGAAGGCAGAATTGCACAGGAGGCAGAAGGCAGAATTGCACAGGAGGCAGAAGGCAGAATTGCACAGGAGGCAGAAGGCAGAATTGCACAGGAGGCAGAAGGCAGAATTGCACAGGAGGCAGAAGGTAGCATTGCACAGGAGGCAGAAGGTAGCATTGCACAGGAGGCAGAAGGCAGAATTGCACAGGAGGCAGAAGGCAGAATTGCACAGGAGGCAGAAGGCAGAATTGCACAGGAGGCAGAAGGCAGAATTGCACAGGAGGCAGAAGGCAGAATTGCACAGGAGGCAGAAGGCAGAATTGCACAGGAGGCAGAAGGCAGAATTGCACAGGAGGCAGAAGGTAGCATTGCACAGGAGGCAGAAGGTATCATTGCACAGGAGGCAGAAGGCAGAACTGCACAGGAGGCAGAAGGCAGAACTGCACAGGAGGCAGAAGGCAGAATTGCACAGGAGGCAGAAGGCAGAATTGCACAGGAGGCAGAAGGCAGAATTGCACAGGAGGCAGAAGGCAGAATCGCCTTCCTCTTGTGAGGATTTTCTTGATAACTTTAAAAACCAAAGAAAGGCAACCATTGATGCCACAGCTTCAGTAGGGTTGAAAAAGGATACATACAAACAGAGAGGCTCTTGGGTAGGTCAGGAAACCAATCAATTAAAGAGACATTGCAGAAAGGCAGAGAGGAAGTGGAGAAAGTCAAAGTTACAGGTCTGTTATGATATTTTGAGAGAGCAACTTGGCATATATAACAAGGCATTTGGAAATGTCAGACGGGCTCATTTTTCTGTCTTGATCACTAATAATACGAGAGTGTTCTTCTCGGCCATTGATGGTCTGATAAATCCTACCAACACAAACCTACGTGAACTTTAAATGTGATGAGTTTGCGGCATATTTCAGAGATAAAATATCAATCATTAGGCTGGGTATCAGTCAAGACCTGATGAGAAGTTTGATACGTGCCTTAGCCTACCACGCAAAGGCACTAAGGAGTTATGTTCCCTGGTTGACACAGACATACTCAGGAAAGTGATATTACAAGCCTTCTACCATCATTCTTGATCCTATCCCCATCACCTTCTTCAAAACAGTTTTTAATTGCATATCTGAAGAAGTGCAATCTATTGTTAATCACTCCCTGTTTACAGGCATTTTGCACTAAAATCTGCTTTGGTGAAACCCCTTCTGAAGAAAAGTCATCTAGATTATTCAGCCAATCTACAACCTTCAATTCTTAAGCAAATTTCAAACAGCTAAATCATTTTTTTAAGTGCCATCTGTATTTTTTTTTAAATATTCCAATCTGTTTTTTTGTGCCCAGCATAGAGATATCCCAAGCAGTTCACTACACTCGCATGAACATCTGCTCATCATGTGTATGTGACAAATAACATTTGATTTGATTTAAAGTGGTAAATGCCAAACAACTCTCTGTCTTTGTACTCTTGAAATGAAGTGCTGCGTCTGACAATGTTGATCATGATGTCCTTCTGGACAGACTAGAGAAGTCGGTTTGGCCTCTCCGGTCCAGTTCTACATTGGTTTAGAACCTATTTAACCGGTCGAGAGTTTTTTGTCACCCTTGGTGAACATTACCCAGAGAAAATAGATATCGCATGTGGCGTTCCACAAGGTTTGATTTTGGGTCCGGTATTGTTAAGTTTATGTATTTTACCCCTTGGCAGCATTATCAGAAAGCAAGACATTTATGTTTACTTCTACGCAGACGATACACAACTTTACATTTCTGTGTCATCAGAGGATTTTAGCTCCACAGATAAATTATTAGACTGTATTAGTGATTTAAATAGTTGGATGGCTGACAATTTCCTCCAGCTAAATCAAGACAAGAGGTAATAAAGATAAAACACCAGGTTAAAAACCTTGGTGTCATTTTACATTCTCAACTCAATTGTGAATCACACTTTAGGAATGTGACCAAAATAGCTTTTTACCACCTGAGGAACATTGCCAAGGTGCGGCCGTTTCTCTCTCAGGCTGATACAAAGAGACTCATCCATGCTTTTATTACAAGCAGGCTTGACTAATGTGATGCTCTCCTGTCTGGTCTACCCAAGAAAGCCATTGGTCAACTGCAGAACATAATGCTGCAGCTCGGGTACTGACCAAGACCAGATGGAGAGGACACATTACATTGGTTTTAAAGTCTGTGACAAAGTCTGTGAGTTTTAGAATACATTTTAAGATTATTCTATTGGTTTTTAAATCAATCCACGATTGTGCACCCCAATACATATCAGACATGCTTTTAAGTTATGTACCCAGTAGATCCCTCAGGTCCTCTGGCCTTTTAACTGTCCCAAAGCCTAGGACCAAGAGGCATGGAGAGACAGCCTTTAGTTACTATGCCCCCCAGCCTCTGGAATAGCCAGAGAACCTGAGGGGGGACCAAGAGGCATGGAGAGACAGCCTTTAGTTACTATGCCCCCAGCCTCTGGAATAGCCTGCCAGAGAACCTGAGGGGGACCAAGAGGCATGGAGAGACATTCTTTAGTTATTATGCCCCCAGCCTCTGGAATAGCCAGAGAACCTGAGGGGGGCCCAAGAGGCATGGAGAGACAGCCTTTAGTTACTATGCCCCCCAGCCTCTGGAATAGCCTGCCAGAGAACCTGAGGGGGGACCGAGAGGCATGGAGAGAGAGCCTTTAGTTACTATGCCCCCAGCCTCTGGAATAGCCAGAGAACCTGAGGGGGACCAAGAGGCATGGAGAGACAGCCTTTAGTTATTATGCCCCCAGCCTCTGGAATAGCCAGAGAACCTGAGGGGGGCCAAGAGGCATGGAGAGACAGCCTTTAGTTACTATGCCCCCAGCCTCTGGAATAGCCTGGCAGATAACTTGAGGGAAGCAAAAACTGTGGACATATTTCAAACAGATCTTAAAACAACTTTTTAGCGTTACTTTTCCTTAGAGTTATTTTTTTTGTCTTTCAGTTTTTATTGTTATTCTTTTGTTTTTTATCCTCTTATGTTTGTTGTGTAGCAAATATTTGTTTTTATTTTTATTTTTATTTTTTTATTTTATTTTTTTTATTTTTTTTTATGTGATGCATTACGTTGCATTCATGTCTGAAATGTGCTATATAAATAAAGTTTGATTTTGATTAGAGTGGAGTACATATTCTCATTGTCTCACTGGTCCTATCCTACGAGAAAGGGAATGTCCTGCGCTGTACTGTTCGCTGTATCCAGGTCTCTGTAGCTAGCTAGCTCGTCTTTGTGGACAGGCAGTCGTTATTACAACACTAGATGTTGACCATCAATGTGTGTTTAACCTCGTTACTTTGACACATATCCAATTGAATTGGAAGATTTCAGATACTAAGTGAACACGTCTGCTAAGCACAGTGTCTGAAACATCCTCGATTCCCCATCAGTGTCTAATCCCTCACATTTAAAAAATAAATAAAATAATAATTATATACTGTATATTTAGTTTATTTAACTAGGCAAGACAGTTAAGAACAAATTCTTATTTACAATGACGGCAAACACTAATCTGAACGACGCTGGGCGAATTGTGCGCCGCCCTATGGGACTCCCAATCACGGCCGGTTGTGATACAGCCTGGAATCGAACCAGGGTGTCTGTAGTGACGCCTCTAGCACTGTCGATGCAGTGCCTTAGAACGCTGCGCCACCCAGGAGCCACTAGATGACCTTCAGAAGCCTGGGGAGCGGTAGGCTTCTCCACGTTGTTAATTATGAAGCATTACCCTGATCCTTAGTGGAGAGCATGACATCACAGGGGTCAGGGGTGAGGGTGTTAACACCCATACTCTTATGATTCAATAGGTTTGATAATGATGATAAAGCTAACAGATTTGACCTTTAGAAGGTTCATGAAGCTAACAGATTTGACCTTTAGAAGGATGATGAAGCTAACAGATTTGACCTTTAGGTTGATGAAGCTAACAGATTTGACCTTTAGGTTGATAAAGCTAACAGATTTGACCTTTAGAAGGATGATGAAGCTAACAGATTTGACCTTTAGGTTGATAAAGCTAACAGATTTGACCTTTAGAAGGTTGATAAAGCTAACAGATTTGACCTTTAGAAGGTTGATGAAGCTAACAGATTTGACCTTTAGGTTGATAAGCTAACAGATTTGACCTTTAGAAGGTTGATAAAGCTAACAGATTTGACCTTTAGAAGGTTGATGAAGCTAACAGATTTGACCTTTAGGTTGATAAAGCTAACAGATTTGACCTTTAGAAGGATGATGAAGCTAACAGATTTGACCTTTAGGTTGATAAAGCTAACAGATTTGACCTTTAGAAGGATGATGAAGCTAACAGATTTGACCTTTAGAAGGTTGATAAAGCTAACAGATTTGACCTTTAGAAGGTTGATAAAGCTAACAGATTTGACCTTTAGAAGGTTGATGAAGCTAACAGATTTGACCTTTAGAAGGTTGATGAAGCTAACAGATTTGACCTTTAGAAGGATGATAAAGCTAACAGATTTGACCTTTAGAAGGTTGCTATAGTAACTATGATACAGGAATCCTCACTGTTATGAGGGCTGAAGAAGAAATGTAATCTACTGAAGTCGCCATTGGATTAATATGGAATGATTCATTAGACTTTCCACAGTAATAGTAATATGCTCACGGACAATAAATACTTAAAATAACTTTTTAATTCCCTGCAAATATACTTAATGAACTTGCCAATGAACTTCTCATTCTACACTTTCATAGGTGTTTGCTATTTTCATTTTGAGACATTGCTATGTTCACTGTCAAGTCAACACTGTAGGGCAGGCAGAGAGCTACAAAAGGGACTCTGCACTGTTTGTGTTGGTGAGTATCATTTGCAGCTGCCACAGACACCTCTCTCTGTCATCTCTCTCAGCATACAGGCTGCTCTCAAACAAACTGCAATATTTAGACGTTTATCCCAGTCAATGACACATTAAAACATTTTATTTTAATCAGAGAGAGAGAGAGAGATTACCAGGAACTACTTGATTCTCCAATTACATTGGATGAGCTACAAGACAAAATACAAACCCTCCAACCCCAAAAGAGGCCTGTGGTGTTGATGGTATACTAAATGAAATGATAAAATATACCACAAATTCAAATGGGCTATTCTTAAACTCTTCAACATTATCCTCAGCTCTGGCATCTTCCCCAATATGTGGTACCAAGGCCTGATCACCCCAATCTACAAAAGTGGAGACAAATTTGACCCCAATAATTACAGTGGAATCTCAGAAGTATCATTAATAGCAGTCCAATATTTCTCAGGGAAAACATTGTCCTGAGCAAATGTCAATTTGGCTTCTTACCAAAATACCGTACAACAGACCACACACAGTACACACCCTTATTGACAAACAAACCAAACAAAACAAAACTAAAGCCCTCTCATGCTTTGTTAATTTAAAAAAAGATTTGGACTCAGTTTGGCATGAGGGTCTGCTATACAAATCGATGGAAAGCGGTGTTGTGGGGAAAACATATGGACATTATAAAATCAATGTACACAAACAACAGGTGTGCAGTTAAAATGGTCAATAAACACAGATTTCTTTCCGCAGAGACTGGGAACAGTCTGCAGCACTCTACTGGCCTCACATGTCTACTGTTTGCAGATGGTCTGGTGAGGTCTGCGGTCCACTCACTAGCCAATAATTCACAAAATGGGACAAACATGAAACAATATATGTTGTGCACAACGCAAAACCCCAAACAATGCATGTAGAGCAGAATTAGACCGATACCCGCTCGTTATCTACATCCTGAAAAGAGCTGTTCAATTCTACAACCACCTGAAAGGGAAGTGATGCCCACACATTCCACCACAAAGCCCTCACCTACAGAGAGATGAACCTGGAGAAGAGACCCCTCAGAGCCCTCACCTACAGAGAGATGAACCTGGAGAAGAGACCTCAGTCCTCACCTACAGAGAGATGAACCTGGAGAAGAGTCCCCTCAGAGCCCTCACCTACAGAGAGATGAACCTGGAGAAGAGACCTCAGTCCTCACCTACAGAGAGATGAACCTGGAGAAGAGTCCCCTCAGAGCCCTCACCTACAGAGAGATGAACCTGGAGAAGAGACCTCTCAGTCCTCACCTACAGAGAGATGAACCTGGAGAAGAGTCCCCTCAGAGCCCTCACCTACAGAGAGATGAACCTGGAGAAGAGACCCCTCAGAGCCCTCACTTACAGAGAGATGAACCTGGAGAAGAGTCCCCTCAGAGCCCTCACCTACAGAGAGATGAACCTGGAGAAGAGACCTCTCAGTCCTCACCTACAGAGAGATGAACCTGGAGAAGAGTCCCCTCAGAGCCCTCACCTACAGAGAGATGAACCTGGAGAAGAGTCCCCTCAGAGCCCTCGCCTACAGAGAGATGAACCTGGAGAAGAGTCCCCTCAGAGCCCTCACCTACAGAGAGATGAACCTGGAGAAGAGTCCCCTCAGAGCCCTCACCTACAGAGAGATGAACCTGGAGAAGAGTCCCCTCAGAGCCCTCACCTACAGACAGATGAACCTGGAGAAGAGTCTTCTCAGCCAGCTGCGGAACACCTGCGGAGGGTGGAACTCCTCGTTGCGGTTCCGCTCCTTGTTCTAGAATCTATTGATCTCTTAACATGTATGGACCCAGAACTTAATCGAGCAGCTAACCAATTACTTTAGTTCTGGGATAACCGAGACGTCCCAGCGTGACACTATATAAAACACACTGCCAGTCCCCTTGGGTGTACGCTTTGATTGGTCAGTCAGAAAATTATAACATTTTTTTGTAACTTCTCTGAGTCTTTATTGGTTGGCTGAAAGCTGTTTCTGGGCAGGTTGGGGCTTGACGCATCAGAGTTGCGGGTTTGACAACATGCTGAATAAATTGAACTCTAAGTTAACTCTAACTCCCTTTGGATAAAAATGGTCTGCTAAATGACCGTGTGATTATTATACTTCCGATGCGTCTGGTTCCTGAAGCTGCATTGAACTCTCAGTTGCTAAATAAAACATCTCCTTAAAGGGTAAATTGGCAGTTTAAAACCGTAACATTGTTTTTGGTAAACAACTGAGGGATGGGGAACTTCAATGGGGAGGGATGGGGAACTTTAATGGGGAGGGATGGGGAACTTTAATGGGGAGGGATGGGGAACTTTAATGGGGAGGGATGGGGAACTTTAATGGGGAGGGATGGGGAACTTCAATGGGGAGGGATGGGGAACTTTAATGGGGAGGGATGGGGAACTTTAATGGGGAGGGATGGGGAACTTTAATGGGGAGGGATGGGGAACTTCAATGGGGAGGAATGGGGAACTTCAATGGGGAGGGATGGGGAACTTCAATGGGGAGGGATGGGGAACTTCAATGGGGAGGGATGGGAAACTTTAACCACTCTCAGATTCATAGAATAAGCTATGGATGCAATGACTGATCCTCCAACATATAAAGAGTACTGATATAACCATGTATTAAGGCTATTACAATGTTTACAAACAATGGTATACAACTTATAATTTGGCTTCTGATGGGATACGACTGTTTAATCTCAGCTCATGAGGCATTTATAAGTTATATTCATCAAGAATTGATGGGAATATATAATTAAATTAAAAGTAAAAATAAATAAATAATAAAAAAGTATGTGCCAATTGCAGATTTCCCCATTTAATGGCCATGTGATTATTGTATGATTCTGGACTGGTATGATTCCCCAGGGCAGGTGTACAGAGAGGCTACTGCTGAGTCCCAAACGGCATTCTATTCCCTACATAGAGTACTAAAGTAGTACACTATATAGGGAATAGGGATTCCATTTGGGACGCAGCCTACATAGGCTGTTGGTCCTCTGAGGCTCGGAGGGCCCTGCTGGAGACTCCACTTTCAGGAAGGCCAAAAAAGATCATCAAGGACAACAACCACCCGAGCCACGGCCTGTTCACCCCGCTATCATCCAGAAGGCGAGGTCAGTACAGGTGCATCAAAGCTGGGACCGAGAGACTGAAAAACAGCTTCTATCTCAAGGCCATCAGACTGCTAAACAGCCATCACTAACTCAGAGAGGCTGCTGCCTATGTTGAGACCCAATCACTGGCCACTTTAATAAATGGATCACTAGTCACTTTAAACAATGCCACTTTAAATAATTCCACTTTAATAATGTTTACATATCTTACATTACTCATATCACATGTATATACTGTATTTTATACCATATATTGCACCTTGCCTATGCCGCTCGGCCATTGCTCATCCATATATTTATATGTACAGTTGAAGTCGGAAGTTTACATACACTTAGGTTGGTGTCATTAAAACTCGTTTTTCAACCACTCCACAAATGTCTTGTTAACAAACTATAGTTTTGGCAAGTCGGTTAGGACATCTACTTTGTGCATGACACAAGTAGTTTTTCCAACAATTGTTTACAGACACATTATTTCACTCTATCACAATTCCAGTGGGTCAGAAGTTTACATACACTAAATTGACTGTGCCTTTAAACAGCTTGGAAAATTCCAGAAAATTATGTCATGGCTTTAGAATCTTCTGATAGGCTAATTGACATCATTTCAGTCAATTGATGGTGTACCTGTGGATGTATTTCAAGGCCTACCTTCTAACTCAGTGCCTCTTTGCTTGACAACATGGGAAAATCTAAAGAAATCAGCCAAGACCTCAGAAAAAAAATGTAGACCTCCACAAGTCTGGTTCATCCTTGGGAGCAAGCAACAAACACCTGAAAGTACCAAATCGAAACAAAGTTTATTTGTCACGTGCACTGAATACAACAGGTGTAGACCTTACAGTGAAATGCTTACATACAGGCTCTGACCAATAGTGCAAAAAAGGTATTAGGTGAACAATAGGTAAGTAAAGAAATAGAACAACAGTAAAAAGACAGGCTATAAAAGTAGCGAGGCTATAAAAGTAGCGAGGCTACATACAGACAGTGGTTAGTCGGGCTGATTGAGGTAGTATGTACATGTAGATATAGTGACTATGCATATATGATGAACAGAGAGTAGCAGTAGCGTAAAAGAGGGGTTGACGGGTGGTGGGTTTGACACAATGCAGATAGCCCGGTTAGCCAATGTGCAGGAGCACTGGTTGGTCGGCCCAATTGAGGTAGTATGTACATGAATATATAGTTAAAATGACTTTACATGTATGATAAACAGAGAGTAGCAGCAGCGTAAAAAGAGGGGTTGGGAGGGGGCACACAATGCAAATAGTCCGGATAGACATTTTATTACCTGTTCAGGAGTCTTATGGCTTGGGGTAAAAACTGTTGAGAAGCCTTTTTGTCCTAGACTTGGCACTCCGTACCGCTTGACATGCGGTAGTAGAGAGAACAGTTTATGACTGGGGTGGCTGGGGTCTTTGACAATCTGTAGGGCCTTCCACTGACACCGCCTGGTGTAGAGGTCCTGGATGGCAGGCAGCTTAGCCACAGTGATGTACTAGGCCATACACACTACCCTCTGTAGTGCCTTGCGGTCGGAGGCCGAGCAGTTGCCATACCAGGCAGTGATGCATCCAGTCAGGATGCTCTCGATGTTGCAGCTGTAGAACCTTTTGAGGATCTCAGGACCCATGCCAAATCTTTTTAATTTCCTGAGGGAGAATAGGCTTTGTCGTGCCCTCTTCACGACTGTCTTGGTGTGTTTGGACCATGGTAGTTTGTTGGTGATGTGGACACCAAGGAACTTGAAGCTCTCAACCTGCTCCACTGCAGCCCCGTCGATGAGAATGGGGACGTGCTCGGTCCTCCTTTTCCTGTAGTCCACAATCATCTCCTTAGTCTTGGTTACGTTGAGGTATTTTTTATTTTATTTATTTATTTAACCTTTATTTAACCAGGTAGGCAAATTGAGAACACGTTCTCATTTACAATTGCGACCTGGCCAAGATAAAGCAAAGCAGTTCGACACATACAACAACACATAGTTACACATGGAGTAAAAACAAACATATAGTCAATAATACAGTGAAAAAAAATAAGTCTATATACAATGTGAGCAAGTGAGGTGAGATAAGGGAGGTGAAGGCAAACAGATATATGTATAAATAAATAAAATATAAAAAGGCCATGGAGGCGAAGTGAGTACAACACAGCAAGTAAAATAAAAACTAAAAAACACTGGAATGGTTGGTTTGCATTGAAAGAAAGTGCAAAGTAGAGACAGAAATAATGGGGTGCAAAGGAGCAAAATAAATTAATAAATAAATACAGTAGGTAAAGAGGTAGTTGTTTGGGCTAAATTGTAGATGGGTTATGTACAGGTGCAGTAATCTATGAGCTGCTCTGACAGCTGGTGCTTAAAGCTAGTGAGGGAGGTATAGGTTGTTCATCTGTACAAAAAATAGTACGCAAGTATAAACACCATGGGACCACACAGCCGTCATACCGCTCAAGAAGGAGACGTGTTCTGTCTCCTAAAGATGAACATACGAAAAGTACAAAACATTCCCAGAACAACAGCAAAGGACTTTGTGAAAAGGCTGGAGGAAACAGGTACAAAAATATCTATATCCACAGTAAAACGAGTCCTATATCGACATAACCTGAAAGGCCACTCAGCAATGAAGAAGCCACTGCTCCAAAACTCCCAGAAAAAATGCCAGACTACGGTTTGCAGCTGCATATGGGGACAAACATCGTACTTTTTGGAGACCTGTCCTCTGGTCTGATGAAACAAAAATAGAACTGTTTGGCCTGTTGTCCGGACCTCTGGCAGTCTCTATGGCGATGCCACAGGGTTCAATTCTCGGGCCGACTTTCCTCTCTGTATACATCAATAATGTCGCTCTTGCTGCTGGTGATTCTGTGATCCACCTCTACGCAGACGACACCATTCTGTATACCTCTGGCCATTCTTTTGACACTGTGTTAACTAACCTCCAGATGAGCTTCAATGCCATACAACTCTCCTTCCGTGGCCTCCAACTGCTCTTAATTGCAAGTAAAACTAAATGCATGCTCTTCAACCGATCGCTGACCGCACCTGCCTGAGTTAGAATACGTGGACAACTACAAATACCTAGGTGTCTGGTTAGACTGTAAACTCTCCTTCCAGACTTACATGAAACATCTCCAATCCAAAATTAAATCTTGAATCAGCTTCCTTTTTTGCAACAAAGCATCCTTCACTCATGCTGCCAAACATACCCTCGTAAAACTGACCATCCTACCGATCCTCGACTTCGGCGATGTAATTTACAAAATAGCCTCCAACGCTCTACTCAACAAATGGATGCAGTCTATCACAGTGCCATCCGTTTTGTTACCAAAGCCCCATATACTACCCACCACTGCGACTTGTATGCTCTCGTTGGCTGGCCCTCGCTTCATACTCGTCGCCAAACCCACTGGCTCCAGGTCATCTACAAGTCTCTGCTAGGTAAAGCCCCGCCTTATCTCAGCTCACTGGTCACCATAGCAGCACCCACTCGTAGCACGCACTCCAGCAGGTATATCTCACTGGTCACCCCCAAAGCCAATTCCTCCTTTGGCCGCTGTGTCTGTCTGTCTGGATCTGTGTCTGTCTGTCTGGATCTGTGTCTGTCTGTCTGGATCTGTGTCTGTCTGTCTGTCTGTCTGTCTGTCTGTCTGTCTGTCTGTCTGTCTGTCTGTCTGTCTGTCTGTCTGTGGAGTAAAGGTGGTCTTTGAAGTAAAGTTAATCTTCTCTCAGAGGCATAAACGTGCAGGGACACACAGACAGACTCACACACACTCTTACTATCTCCCAGCTGCTAATTCCATAAAGGCCTGATTGGTGGAGTGCTGCAGAGATGGTTGTCCTTCTGGAAGGTTCTCTCATCTCCACAGAGGAACTCTGGAGCTCTATCAGAGTAACCATCGGGGTCTTGGTCGCCTCCCTGACCAATGCCCTTCTCCCCCGATTGCTCAGTTTGGTCGGGCGGCCTGCTCTAGGAAGAGTCTTGGTGGTTCCAAACGTCTTCCATTTAGGAATGATGGAGGCCACTGTGTTCTTGGGGACCTTCAATGCTGCAGAAATGTTTTGGTTCCCTTCCCCAGATCTGTGCCTCGACATATTCCTGTCTCGGAGCTCTACAGATGATTCCTTCAACCCCATGGCTTGGTTTTTGCTCTTTCATTAACTGTCAACTGTGGGATCTTATATAGACAGGTGTGTGCCTTCCAAAGCATGTCCAATCAATTGAATTGACCACAGGTGGACTCCAATCAAGTTGTAGAAATATCTCAAGGATGATCAATGGAAACAGGATGCACGTGAGCTCAATTTCGAGTCTCATAGCACATAAATAAGGTATTTCTGTTTTTTTGGTGTTTTTTTTTATATAAAAATTTGTTTTCACTTTGTCATTATGGGGTATTATGGGTAGATTGATGAGTATTTTTTTTTTAATTGGATCCATTTTAGACTAAGGATGTAACGTAACAAAATGTGGAAAAAGAGAAAGGGTCTGAATACTTGCAAAATGCACTGTAACACCTGGCCTTGTTAGTTACAGTTCAGTATATATATTTTTTTACACCAAGGTCAGTTTAGTAAAATCTTGCCTTGTTTCTGTCTTTAGTTTAGCATATCAATGGTTTGCTGCACTACACCTGACCATGTAGTAGGAGAAATAAAAAATAATGTCATTTAATAGGGACAGGAAAACTCTACTGCACTTAAACAGAGTTGTACACGTATTTCTGACTGGACTCTTCCCCCATAAAGGGAACATTGATTTAGTTCCAGTATACTGCCCTACCAAGCAGGAAAGGAAACAAACTGCTCATAGCGTGGAACTGAGAAAAATGGCTTCTATTTACCTTGGTTTCATAGTAACTTTATACAGTTACTGCTAACATGAACCCCCATTTTCTCCAAAACACAATAGAGGCAGGATACTTGTCCACATGATTAAGCATGTATTTAATGTTGCAAAAAATGACATGAACACATTTTTGACCAAATTAGCAGTTACTGCCTGTTTTGCTTGGTAGGGCAGTATACTGGAGTGAACCCTGATCTTTTCTGTCTGCACTAGATATTCACTGTCTGCACTAGATATTCACTGTCTGCACTAGATATTCACTGTCTGCACTAGATATTCACTGTCTGCACTAGATATTCACTGTCTGCGCTAGATATTCACTGTCTGCGCTAGATATTCACTGTCTGCACTAGATATTCACTGTCTGCACTAGATATTTACTGTCTGCACTAGATATTCACTGTCTGCACTAGATATTTACTGTCTGCACGGCTGTGTTTGACTTGGCACGGTCATTGTGGATATAAATAAGGCATTGGTATATTGGTGTCTAACAGAAATCCCATCATTCATCAGCCTGAGGTGTTCTGCACTTGACCTTCAGCCATTTATTCAGCCATCAATCGGCAGTACTTGTTAGAGAGAGAGTGATACGGAGGGCAGAGAAAGAGGATGTCTCTGGCTCCTAGCCCGTAACAAAGAGGGAGACAACCTTAGAGATAACGGAATGACAAAAAAAGATTTATTAAATAAAGGAAACTACATCCTAGTATCAATGGTGTGTGTAGTCAGTAGAGTAAGTGAGTGGATGAGTACATATATGGTGATAATGAGGGGTGCCAAAGCAAACAAACCACAACATTCCACAACTAAAATCCAACAGTGTGTCTGCGTGGAGAGAGTCTCCTCAATGAATGGGGGAAGTGGTGTATGTGTCCCAATTGGCTGACGACCCTCCCGGCTCCGCCCACCGACATCCTATTAAGGAAAACAAGAGCAAAGAGAAAGAATTCGGCAGACAGAGTGGGAGGGTCATCACAGAGGAGAAAGAGAAGGGAGGGAGAGAGAGAGAGGACAGTGAGAGAAAGTGAGGGGAGAGAGAAAATAATTGAGAGAGGGAGAGAGAGACAGGAAAGAGAGAGGTGCTCACATAACTTTCATTAGTTGACTAAGGTTAGCATGCTAGCTAGTTACAGTGCCTTCAGAAAGAATTCTCACCCCTTTACTTTTTCCACATTTTATCATGTTACTAGGGCTGTTGTGCTGACCATATTACTGCCACACCAGCTGTCATGAGACATGACTGCAGTAAAATTCCACATGACTGTTGAGTCACTATAATCTCTTTTTATGCACTCTGGTTTGCGTTGGTAGTACCCGTCCCGTCCCTCAGGTCTCTATTGTCCCTCCATCAGGTCGTAATGGTCTGGTACTCAGGGCTCTATTGTCCCTCCATCAGGTCCTAATGTCCTAGTACTCAGGTCTCTATTGTCCCTCCATCAGGTCCTAATGGCCTGGTACTCAGGGCTCTATTGTCCCTCCATCAGGTCCTAATGGACTGGTACTCGGGGCTCTATTGTCCCTCCATCAGGTCGTAATGGTCTGGTACTCAGGGCTCTATTGTCCCTCCATCAGGTCCTAATGTCCTAGTACTCAGGTCTCTATTGTCTCTCCATCAGGTCTTAATGTCCTAGTACTCAGGTCTCTATTGTCCCTCCATCAGGTTCCTAATTGTTTGGTACTCAGAGCTCTATTGTCTCTCCATCAGGTCCTAATGGTCTGGTACTCAGGGCTCTATTGTCCCTCCATCAGGTCCTAATGGACTGGTACTCGGGGCTCTATTGTCCCTCCATCAGGTCCTAATGACCTGGTACTCGGGGCTCTATTGTCCCTCCATCAGGTCGTAATGGTCTGGTACTCAGGGCTCTATTGTCCCTCCATCAGGTCCTAATGTCCTAGTACTCAGGTCTCTATTGTCTCTCCATCAGGTCCTAATGTCCTAGTACTCAGGTCTCTATTGTCTCTCCATCAGGTCCTAATGTCCTAATACTCAGGTCTCTATTGTCCCTCCATCAGGTCCTAATGGTCTGGTACTCAGAGCTCGATTGTCTCTCCATCAGGTCCTAATGGTCTGGTACTCAGGGCTCTATTGTCCCTCCATCAGGTCCTAATGGCCTGGTACTCAGGGCTCTATTGTCCCTCCATCAGGTCCTAATGGCCTGGTACTCAGAGCTCTATTGTCTCTCCATCAGGTCCTAATGGTCTGGTACTCAGGGCTCTATTGTCCCTCCATCAGGTCCTAATGGCCTGGTACTCAGGGCTCTATTGTCCCTCCATCAGGTCCTAATGGCCTGGTACTCAGGGCTCTATTGTCCCTCCATCAGGTCCTAATGGCCTGGTACTCAGGGCTCTATTGTCCCTCCATCAGGTCCTAATGGCCTGGTACTCAGGGCTCTATTGTCCCTCCATCAGGTCCTAATGGCCTGGAACTCAGGGCTCTATTGTCCCTCCATCAGGTCCTAATGGCCTGGAACTCAGGGCTCTATTGTCCCTCCATCAGGTCCTAATGGCCTGGTACTCAGGGCTCTATTGTCCCTCCATCAGGTCCTAATGGCCTGGTACTCAGGGCTCTATTGTCCCTCCATCAGGTCCTAATGGCCTGGAACTCAGGGCTCTATTGTTCCTCCATCAGGTCCAAATGGTCTGGTACTCAGGGCTCTATTGTCCCTCCATCAGGTCCTAATGACCTGGTACTCAGGGCTCTATTGTTCCTCCATCAGGTCCAAATGGTCTGGAACTCAGGGCTCTATTGTCCCTCCATCAGGTCCTAATGACCTGGTACTCGGGGCTCTATTGTCCCTCCATCAGGTCGTAATGGTCTGGTACTCGGGGCTCTATTGTCCCTCCATCAGGTCGTAATGGTCTGGTACTCAGGGCTCTATTGTCCCTCCATCAGGTCCTAATGTCCTAGTACTCAGGTCTCTATTGTCTCTCCATCAGGTACTAATGTCCTAGTACTCAGGTCTCTATTGTCTCTCCATCAGGTCCTAATGTCCTAGTACTCAGGTCTCTATTGTCCCTCCATCAGGTCCTAATGGTCTGGTACTCAGAGCTCTATTGTCTCTCCATCAGGTCCTAATGGTCTGGTACTCAGGGCACTATTGTCCCTCCATCAGGTCCTAATGGCCTGGTACTCAGGGCTCTATTGTCCCTCCATCAGGTCCTAATGGCCTGGTACTCAGGGCTCTATTGTCCCTCCATCAGGTCCTAATGGCCTGGAACTCAGGGCTCTATTGTCCCTCCATCAGGTCCTAATGACCTGGTACTCGGGGTTCTATTGTCCCTCCATCAGGTCGTAATGGTCTGGTACTCGGGGCTCTATTGTCCCTCCATCAGGTCATAATGGTCTGGTACTCAGGGCTCTATTGTCCCTCCATCAGGTCCTAATGTCCTAGTACTCAGGTCTCTATTGTCTCTCCATCAGGTACTAATGTCCTAGTACTCAGGTCTCTATTGTCTCTCCATCAGGTCCTAATGTCCTAGTACTCAGGTCTCTATTGTCCCTCCATCAGGTCCTAATGGTCTGGTACTCAGAGCTCTATTGTCTCTCCATCAGGTCCTAATGGTCTGGTAATCAGGGCTCTATTGTCCCTCCATCAGGTCCTAATGGCCTGGTACTCAGGGCTCTATTGTCCCTCCATCAGGTCCTAATGGCCTGGTACTCAGGGCTCTATTGTCCCTCCATCAGGTCCTAATGGCCTGGTACTCAGGACTCTATTGTTCCTCTAACCACTCTGACATCAATTCATTCTAAATCACATCAAACACTGATTGTCAAAACAGTTTCCTGCTTTTAAAAGACACCTTTCTGTGAATAATCAATGTGAAGAAATAAGTTCAACAGCAGGTTGAAACTGAGTGTAAAACATGGTGGTTGTGGATGTTGTTTCAAAGCTTAACACAACGAAATGGACGGCGCTTCATAAGGTGATGATTCATTCAAAGCAGCCACATACATAGGCCTATATATGAGCCACCCCCCCACCCCCCCAGAAAAAAAACGGAATTTAAATCATGATTATGCTGTTATCCAATACATCGCCTTCCGCATATTACAAAAGGCAGATTTTTATTTGAATTTTCTTATGATTTAAGATGTCTTTGGTACATAAAACAAAATCTACTAGTAAGTAAATAATGGTATTAGTCTGAAATATATAAAGATATATAAAGGTCATCTCGTCAAACAAGTGCTCTCCAGTCTCCATGCTCATCACTTCCTCATTCAACATATTTAATGCTACTTCACTCTGCTTTAAATGTCTTCCATCCTAGCTGTTTTACATTCCTGGAGACCAACTTGAAATATTTCCACGGTCACATATTGTCAGATTGTCAATAAACAGCCGCACTAGTGGACTCCTTTCTGTATCACCAAATTTTATGCGAGGAAAAAAAAACGAATAGGCTGGATGCTAAGCTTGAATTAGATCGTTCAGTGCAGACGCGCTACGCTGCCAGACCGCACCGGAGTGTCACTCCATACATCTAGTAAAGGCAGATCAAAGTTGAATCAATGCCTCTGAAGATCACATTATGATTCATTAGTATTCTATATAACACAACCTAATTTAATAGCATAGTATAACGTTACTGTCACAACCCCAAAAAAACAGCACTTAATTTCTTATGAGATTTAGGATGGTTAGATGAATAGTCCAACAACAAGAAATATCATGCGGCAAAACACTCAACAGCGCGCGAATGTAGGCTACTTGGCAGAATGTGCTTTGATTGGAACGTAATACAGGAACTACGTATATTTTTGGGGTATCGATGATTAGGGAATGGGATCCATTTTTATGATGGGGAAATTATAGTCAAATCAAATTTTATTGGCTTACATACGCGTGTCTTACACACACACGCGCACACACACTCGCTTACACACGATCAACACAAACACAAACACAAACACTTACACACAAACACTTACACACAATACACACAAACACTTACACACAATACACACACTCACTTTGCTTGTACTCATGTTCAAGCCAACACTTGACTTTTGTGTTAATTATTTTTAATAAAATATTTGTATCTGGTCGTCGTGTTTTCATTATCTTTAGCTGGTTAAATATTTGTAGTTTGCATGTTTCAGTAAAGAATAAAATAGTAGTAAATCTCTGCTTGATTTAGCTTTTGGTATATTTGTTATTTTTATACATATTCTGTATTTCCACTGAAGAAAGCAATAATTAATCAGCACACTACCGTAAATAAATGGACACTACCGTAAATAAATGGACACTACCGTAAATAAATTGACACTACCGTAAATAAATGGACACTACCGTAAAAATAAATGGACACTACCGCAAATAAATGGACACTACCGTAAATAAATAGTCACTACCGTAAATAAATGGTCACTACCGTAAATAAATGGGGGGGGGGGGAGGGGGGGCGACACCACCCTACCGAAAGTGGCTGTGCCATTCTGATAACCATCTGCTAGGTGGTTGCTACTGAAAGTCCCCAAAACATTCACAGTATTAGGCACGACTGCCTTCTCTTCTTGTGCACCAGAGGAATAGTCTACAATCCATGCTTCATCTAGATATGTTAGCGCCACTGAATTAATTTAAAATATTGATGGGAGACTCTGTTATGACAGCGGAGTGTTAATGCTTTTTTTAGGCTGGATCATGTTGTTGTATTGTTGTATGTTTTAATTATGTCATGTATTGATTGTTGCTTTCTTCTTGGCCAGGTCTCACTTGAAAAAGAGACCCTGGGTCTCAATGGGCTTTTCCTGGTTAAATAAAGGTTAAATAAAGGTTAAATAAAGGTTAAATAAAGGTTAAATAAAAAAATTGGAGTTTGGGCTGTTTGTTGAGATGTTGTAGTCTAAACCGCCTGGTATGTGTGAATCAAATCAAATCAAATGTATTTTATATAGCCCTTCTTACATCAGCTGATATATCAAAGTGCTGTACAGAAACCCAGCCTAAAACCCCAAACAGCAAGCAATGCAGGTGTAGAAGCACGGTGGCTAGGAAAAACTCCCTAGAAAGGCCAATACCTAGGAAGAAACCTAGAGAGGAACCAGGCTATGAGGGGTGGTCAGTCCTCTTCTGGCTGTGCCGGGTGGAGATTATAACAGAACATGGCCAAGATGTTCAAATGTTCATAAATTACCAGCATGGTCAAATAATAATAATCACAGTAGTTGTCGAGGGTGCAACAGGTCAGCACCTCAGGAGTAAATGTCAGTTGGCTTTTCATAGACGATCATTCAGAGTATCTCTACCGCTCCTGCTGTCTCTAGAGAGTTGAAAACAGCAGGTCTGGGACAGGTAGTGTAACAGTATAACTTTAAACCGTCCCCTCGCCCCGACACGGGCGCGAACCAGGGACTCTCTGCACACATCAACGACGGTCGCCCACGAAGCATCATTACCCATCGCTCCACAAAGGCCACGGCCCTTGCAGAGCAAGGGGAAACCCTACTTAAAGTCTCAGAGCAAGTGACGTAACTAATTGAAATGCTACTAGCGCGTACCCGCTAACTAGCTAGCCATTTCACATCCGTTACACTCACCCTCCTTTCAACCTCCTCCTTTTCCGCAGCAACCAGTGATACGGGTCAACAGCATCAATGTAACAGTATAACTTTACGTCGTCCCCTCGCCCCGACACGGGCGTGAACCAGGGAACCTCTGCACACATCAACAACGGTTGCCCACGAAGCATCGTTACCCATCGCTCCACAAAGGCCGCGGCCCTTGCAGAGCAAGGGGAAACCCTACTTAAAGTCTCAGAGCAAGTGACGTAACTGATTGAAATGCTACTAGCGCGTACCCGCTAACTAGCTAGCCATTTCACATCCGTTACAGTAGCATGTCCAGTGAACAGGTCAGGATTCCATAGCCGCAGGCAGAACAGTTGAAACTGGAGCAGCAGCACGGCCAGGTGGACTGGGGACAGCAAGGAGTCATCAGGCCAGGTAGTCCTGAGGCATGGTCCTAGTGCTCAGGTCCTCCTAGAGGAGAGAGAAAGAAAGACAGAGAGAAAGAGAAAGAGAGAGAGAAAAAGAGAGAGAGAAAAAGAGATAGAGAAAAAGAGATAGAGAATTAGAGGGAGCATAATTAAATTCACACAGAACACCGGATAAGACAGGAGAAATACTCCAGATATAATAGATTGACCCTAGCCCCCCGACACAAACTATTGCAGCATAAATACTGGAGGCTGAGACAGGAGGGGTTGGGAGACACTGAGGCCCTGTACAACCAAAGCACAGCCCCCACACCACTAGAGGGATCTCTTCAACCACCAACCTCTACCCTGAGACAAGGCCAAGTATAGCCCACAAAGATCTCCCCCACGGCACGAACCCAAGGGGGGGCACCAACCCAGACAGGAAGATCACGTCAGTGACTCAACCCACTCAAGTGACACACCCCTCCTAGGGACGGCATGGAAGAGCACCAGTAAGCCAGTGACTCAGCCCCTGTAATAGGGTTAGAGGTAGAGAATCCCAGTGGAGAAAGGGGAACCGGCCAGGCAGAGACAGCAAGGGTGGTTCATCGCTCCAGTGCCTTTCTGTTCTCCTTCACACCCCTGGGCCAGATTACACCCAATCATAGGATATACTGAAGAGATGAGTCTTCAATAAAGACTTAAAGGTCGAGACCGAGTCTGCGTCTCTCACATGGATAGGCAGACCATTCCATAAAAATGGAGCTCTATAGGAGAAAGCCCTGCCTCCAGCTGTTTGCTTAGAAATTCTAGGGACAGTACGGAGGCCTGCGTCTTGTGACCGTAGCGTACATGTAGGTATGTACGGCAGGACCAAGTCGGAAAGATAGATAGGAGCAAGCCCATGTAATGCTTTGTAGGCTAGCAGTACAACCTTTGAATCTGCCCTAGCCTTAACAGGAAGCCAGTGTAGAGAGGCTAGCACTGGAGTAATATCATCACATCTTGGGGTTCTAGTCAAGATTCCAGCAGCCGTGTTTAGCACTAACTGAAGTTTATGTAGTGCTTTATCCAGGTCGCCGGAAAGTAGAGCATTGCAGTAGTCTAATCAAGAAGTGACAAAACCATGGATGAATTTTTCTGCATCATTTTTGGACAGAAAGTTTCTGATTTTTGCGATATTATGAAGATGGAAAAAGCTGTCCTTGAAATAGTCTTGATATCTTCGTCAAGAGAAATCAGGGTCCAGAGTAACGCCACGGTCCATCACAGTTTTATTTGAGACGACTGTACAACCATCAAGATTAATTGTGAGATCCAACAGAAGATCTCTTTGTTTCTTGGGACCTAGAACAAGCATCTCTGTTTTGTCCGAGTTTAAAAGTAAAACATTTGCCGCCATCCACTTCCTTATGTCTGAGACACAGGCTTCCAGAGAGGGCAATTTTGTGGCTTCACCATGTTTCAACGAAATGTACAGCTGTGTATTGTTCGCATAGCAGTGAAAGTTAACGTTATGTTTCCAAATGACATCACCAAGAGTTAAAATATACAGTGAAAACAATAGTGGTCCTAAAACAGAATCTTGAGGAACACCAAAATTTACAGGTGATTTGTCAGAAGACAAACCATCCACAGAGAAACTGAAATCTTTCCGACAGATAAGATCTAAACCAGGCCAGAACTTGTCTGTGTAGATCAATTTGGATTCCTAATCTCTCCAAAAGAATGTGGCGATCGATGGTATCAAAAGCAGCACTAAGGTCTAGGAGCACGAGGACAGATGTAGAGCCTTGGTCTGATGCCATTAATACAAGGTCATTTACCACCTTCACGAGTGCCGTCTCAGTGCTATGATGAGGTCTAAAACAAGACTGAAGCGTTTCGAATATATTGTTTGTCTTCAGGAAGGCAGTGATTTACTGCGCAGCAGCTTTTACATTTTTTTTGAGAGGAAGATTCAATACAGGCTGATCATTTTTTATATTTTCCAGGTCAAGGTTTTGCTTTTTCAATAGAGGCTTTATTATTGCCACTTTTAGTGAGTTTGGTACACATCCGGTGGATAGGGAGCCGTTTATTATGTTCAACATAGGAGGGCCAAGCACAGGAAGCAGCTCTTTCAGCAGTTTAGTTGGAATAGGGTCCAGTATGCAGTTGGACGGTTTATAGGCCAAGACAGTTTGTTAACAATCAGTACACTTCATTCGACCCTCGTTCTGAACAGGGCTACTTCTTCATTACACAAAGGAAAAACATCAACCAATTTCTAAAGACTGTTGACATCTAGTGGAAGCGATAGAAACTGCAAGCAAGTGCCTTAGAAATCCAGATCTCCATAGAAAACCCATTGAAAAGCGAGTGACCTCAAAAAAAAAAAGGTTTTGCCTGCAAAATATGTTCTGTTATACTCACAGACATCATTCAAAGAGTTTTAGAAACTTCAGAGTGTTTTCTATCCACATCCACTCATAATATGCATATCCTAGCTTCTGGGCCTGAGTAGCAGGCAGTTTACTTTGGGCACGCTTTTCATCCGGACGTGAAAATACTGCCCCCTAGCCCGAAGAGGTTAAAACATGCTAATAACGGTCCTCTGAGTATATCTAAAATGTTGTTATACCTCCAGTGTTATGCCATCCAGCCCTGGAGTTTTCCCGGACTTAAAGGCTTTAATTGCATCAGGAAGTTCCTCCTCTGTAATTTCACCTTCACATGAGTCTTTCTGTACAGATGTTAATTTTACATTATTATTAGGGAAAAAAATCCATACACTTAGTTTTAGTTAGTGGAGATGGAGGAGACTGAAACGAAAACATATTCTTAAAGTGCTTTACTTCCTCTTTCAAAATATCATTCGGTGAATCATCCGTGACTCCATCATTTGTAACAATTTTTTATCCATTTTTTTTCGTAGCATTTATATATATTTATACATATTCTATATTGAAGATTGAAAAATAATTTGCTGCATTTTTCCCCATATTCCATCCAGTTCTTTATTTTTATAATATATTACATTGGATCTTTCTTGAATAAGTCCCTCCATTTCTTTTTGTTTTTCCTCTAACTTATTCTGTGCCTCTATGGTACAGTTTTTATTGCTATCTAACTGTACTGTTGGTTCTTTAATTTCCTTTATTAATATGGAATCTTTTGATCTAAATTGCTTTTGTTTTATAGATGAGTACTGAATTGCATGGCCTCTAAAGGCACACTTAAAAGTGTCCCATACAATAAGTGGATCTGCTGTACCTATTGTCACACCCTGACCTTAGTTATCTATGTTTTCTGTATTATTTTGGTCAGGTCAGGGTGTGACGAGGGTGGGTATGATTGTTTTGTATTGTCTAGGGTTTTTGTATGTCATGGGGTGTTTGTAAGTCTAGGCATATATATGTCTATGGTGGCCTGATATGGTTCCCAATCAGAGGCAGCTGTTTATTGTTGTCTCTGATTAGGGATCATATTTAGGTAGCCATTTTCCCTCTGGTATTTCTGGATGCTTGTCTATGTGTAGTTGCCTGTTCAGCACTCTGTGCATAGCTTCACGTTTTGTTGTTTTTGTTAGTTTTGTTCAGTGTTCATTCTTATATTAAAGAGAATGTACGCATACCCCACTGCACCTTGGTCTCCTCCTTTTGACGGCCGT